>NC_050576.1:302886118-303183618 GCF_011100635.1 Trichosurus vulpecula | reverse complement strand
CTTTGACTTTGTTGACTTCTTCTGGTTGTATGTTTTGGTCTTCTTTGTCACCAAAGAAAGATTCCAAAGTCTGAGACTGAATCTGAGACCGTTTTCGCTGCCTGGCCATATTCCCAGCCAAATTACTTGACTTGAGTTTTTTATCGGGGTTCGACTGCTTGTAGAGTAAAGAGTACTTTGTTCCAAGCTTGAGGGGATGCACTGTCATTTGCAGAGCTGTTTCTATACAGCCAGCTCTGCCACACCAGCATTCCTCCTTCCCCAAGAACCACCAACCTGGACCTGACTCAAATCTTAAGCAGGCTCTGCACTCCTGCTCTGATCCACCACTTAATTCCTCCCACCAGGTGGGCCTGGGGCCAGAAGCAACTGCTGCTGTAGTTCTGTAGCTGCACCACCCCCGTTGCCCCCAGGGCAGTGGCTGAACCTCGAACTCCTATCACTCTGTCCCAGCAGCTTTTCCCACTAACCTTCTCTGTTGTCTTTGGTGTTTGTGGGTTGAGAAGTCTGGTAACTGCCACAGCTCACTGATTCAGGGTGCTAGGGCCTGTTCAGCCGGCTCCTGGTCTGGTTGGTCCTGCCGCCGCCCACGCTGGGCTCTGCTCCACTCTGCTCCCAGCTCCGTGCGTGATAGACCTCACCCAGCAACCATCCAGGCTGTCTTGGGCTGGAGCCCTGCTTCCCTCTGCTGTTTTGTGGGTTCTGCAGTTCTAGAATTTGTTCAGAGCCATTTTTTATAGGTTTTTGGAGGGACCTGGTGGGGAGCTCACGCAAGTCCCTGCTTTCCAGCCCTATATTCACTGTGTGTGTGTGTGTGTGTGTGTGTGTGTGTGTGTGTGTGGTTGTTCTTTCCATTTACATTAGTGAAGTCATGTATGTTATTTTCTTGGTTCTATTTACTTCATTCTGCATCAGTTCATGTATTTCTTTCCATGCTTCTCTGTATTTGTCACATACATTATTTCTTATAGCAGAGTAATACTCCATTATTTTCACATGCCACTATTTGTTTAGTCATTCCCCAATCGATGGGCATCTACTGTGTTTCCAATTCTTTGCTATCACTAAAAGTACTACTGTAAATATTTTGGTGTATATGTGTAATTTTGTAAAGGCTTTAAATGCCAAACCCTATGAATTTGTGTTAGATCATACAGGTAATAGGGAGCCACTGGAGTTTTTTGAGCAAGGGAGTAGTATGAGTAAATTATTATATTCATTTTACAAAGAATCATTTGCGTACCACTCCTAGCTCTATTACCTGCTAGGTTAGCTAGTTATCTGACGTGGTACAAGTTACTTAACCTCTCCCAATTTCATTTTACTTGTCTGTAAAGTGAAGACAGTTGAACAAAATGATGTCTAAGATACTTTGTAGCTTGACAATTTTGTAATGATAATACTCTGTGTATATAGCAACTAAGAGTTTACAACAAATTTTTGTATATATTGTCTTAATATGCAGCAATTCTGTAAGGTAGGCTATACAAATATTAATTTTTCTCATTTTATGGGTTACTTTTGTACTTCAATGTACCAATGATCTCACTGAGGCTTAAACATTTCTACCCTGCTGTACATTATCTACCCTACCCCTCCTTTTCCTGTGTGAAGCTTGTCCACATTTTTTGCATTGATCCTCCATAGGCATTTTACCATAGTGACTAGTACATTGGATAGAATGTCTGAAGGATTCATTAGTCCTCTAGGTCTTTTAACAATTTTCAGGTATAAGTGTAGCACTTAGGCAGTCTATCTATCATCCCTTACTCTTGCTATAAAATCAACCCATAGCCTTTTCTGATCATATATTTCTTTTTATATCTTTTTCATTAGTTTAATTTTTTAATTAAAAAGCATTAATTTTCTCTTTCCCACATCCCCCTCATTCACTGAAAAAAAAAACAAAAAATCTTTATAAAAATACGCATAATCATGTAAAACAAATTCCAGCAGTGGCCATGTCCAAAAATATATATTTCATCCCACACCTTGAGGTGATGGATGCAGGGTACAGAATGAGACATATATTTTTGGACATGGACATTTTTGGAATTTTTTTGGAAAGTAAAGGAGTTAGCAGGCTTCATTATTGGTCCCCTTGAATCATAATCGATCCTTGCATTAATCAGAGTTCTGAAGTTTTTCCAAGTTGTCTCTCATTTCTTTTGTCACAACAATGTTCCATTACATTTATATGCTGTAATTTGTTGAACCATGCCTCAATGATGGGCTGTTTAGTTTCCAGTGATTTGTCACTACAAAAAAAGAGACACTATAAATATTTTTGTACATATGGGTTCTTTTCTTCTTTCTTCTCTTTGCTGTATAAACCAAATACTGATATCCTTTGATTGAAGGATATGCAATCTAATGACTTTTTGGACATAGTTAAAAATTGTCTTCCAGAATGGTTGAACCAGTTCAGTTCCCCCAATTGTACTTTGATATGCCTATTTTCCTGCAGCCCTTCCAACATTTGTCCTTTGATGTTTCTATCAGTTTTTCCAATCTAATAGTTGTGAAGTGGAACTTCAGAGTTACTTTAATGTCAATTTCTATGATCAATTTTAAAATATTTTTACATGGTCATTGATAACTTGGATTTCTTCCTTTAAAAACTGTGTATCCATATCCTGTGCAAGATATCTTGGGGTTTGGCTCTCATTGATTTGCAAACAATAGGTCCCAGCCCAAGCCTCACTTGGTCAATCTTTGGGCTCTGGTGGCTCAGAGTGAGTGTAAATAGCAATTGTTTCTGGCATTCAGGGTCATCTCCAGTCATTCTGATCTTTATCTTGCTACCAGACCAGATGGCTCTGGAGGATAAAGTATGGCTGGTGACTTTGTGCAGCTCTCCCTCACTTAAATCCAATTCACTTGCAAGTCATGGCATCACCTTCTTGATGTCATGGTCCTCTTCAAGAATGAAGGACAAACAACAACATGTATCAATAAAGAACACTATTGCAAATTTACTTGATAAAATCATCTTCATCATGTAAATCAGGGCTGTCCAACTTTAGGTTTTTATTGAAACAATAGACAATTTATTATGATTTGCCGTTTTAGTGAGAGCTCTGTGGTAGCTCAGCTTCATTTACTAAAGCATTTATATAAATTTCTATGCTTGTAGGTGGGCTGCATAAATCACACTTCGGGCAGCATGTGGCCCTCAGGCCACATTTTGGATAGCCTTGATCTAAATAGTCCAAAGCATACACAATTAAAAAAAATCCAGGATCTGACTACTCAACAGATAGGGTACCTTGTATCCTTGACTCTTCCTCTCTCAATACATCCCCATGACCTAGTTCTGAAACTTCATGTACTCTTCACCCTTAAGCCTGAAATGTCCTATACCTGAGAAGCTTTAAGCAATGCATCCAACTGCTCCCTACTCCCTAAATTAAGGCCAACCCACTGGCAAATAGAAACTCTACATGGAACTGTTTTTTTAGATTATGCCTAGCTTAAAGCAGTAGTTTCCAGATTTTATATATAAAGATTCTTCTTTTTAACAACAACAAAAAAATCATTGCTATCCTTCTTACCCACACCAACCATAAAATAATCAACACAAGGTATTGTCATTTTATGCAAATAAAATTAAGAATTTTAATAGTTATTTTAAAAATACATAAAGAAATATTAAATACACAATAAAAATAATATCACATGCAAATAATATCTTGAAAAAATTATTTTTAAATTTCATATTTTTAGTGCATGAAATTAAGTATAATATCATTATTATGATGAGTGATCTGGTTCTTCAGTGCAAAGTTTCTCAAAAAGTAGTGGCACTGATGATATTTCTAATTATAATTCCTTTTCCCCTACTGATCAATATTGATATTTTGATATAACAGTTTGTAGTGCTAATCTTGATTAAAGATCTTCCTGGCCAATTCAATAGGCCTGAGGTGGAGCTAGTTAGGGAAGCTTGATTAGGGAAGGCTTGTTTGTAGACAGGCCCACACCCTTTTGCTGATTAGGTGCTAAGCTCCAGGCCCACACCCTTTTGCTGAGTAGGTGTGGAGCCCTCAGACCCTAAACAAGGTATATATACCCTGAGGGTAGCCATTAAGCTCAGACTACAGAGCTTTGAGGAGAAGAAGAAGAAGATACAGTAGAGAGAGCTTCAAAGGAGACACAACTGAGAGAAGGAGAGAACTTTGACAGAGATGGAGAACTGGAAGAGATAGACAGAGAGAGAGAGAGAGAGAGAGAGAGAGAGAGAGAGAGAACCAACTGCAAGGGCTCTCAGAACTGCAAGCTCTCAGAACTGTGGGAGGAGAGGACAAAGGCAAACAGACAGGATTCCTGAGTGAGTGTTTATGAGAAGGCCTACCAGAGGGGAAGGTTACAGCATGGCTTGGCTCCTTCCTGAAATATTGCGTTTTAATTTCCTTGATTTACATTGAAGTGGACTTGCCGGTTTGGGGATACAATTGTTGCTATGTTGAACTGGAATTATTGGTTTGGGGATCTGATCTCTGTGTCAGAATAAATGTTTTACTTCCTCTGCCTTCTACATAGAGAGTCTGTTATATTTTACAATTCCAAACTATACAGGCATATTCATGGTCACCATCTTGCCTTACTGATACACAGATATAGCAGAAAAGCCCATTTCACATAAATGACCTGTGATGAGTAGTTGCAAAATGTGTATCATTTTATGTGATAACCAAAGAATTCCTTATTTATCCAGAGTTAAAAGATAGGAAGACTTTCTAATTCAAATGCTTATTTTGATGTTATATCATAAGACAAGTCTATTACCCATTCTTTTCAGATTGAGTAAGCCCATATATCACATATTGTCCAAGGCAAATGGAACTTATCCATTCATACTTAGAAATATTTAGCTTTTTTCAACTATAATAAGAATTCCTTCCACAAACGAATCAACTGATTAATTAATTACTTAATTGACCCTTATTTTCCTCTATTTCATTTGCAAGGCTGGCATTTTAAAATTGTCAAATCTATCAAAATTATGAGCTTTTTATCTTGATATCAATTCTCATATTGCAAAGTCTAATACAAGTTTGTCATATCATATAACATTTTCATTAAAAGTAAAAGTATCAGTTATTATGAAATTTTCTCTTGATGTGGCATTGCCCTCCATTGTTTTGCAAAGTAAAAAACTATTCCTCATGCCAAATTCAGTAGCATAGCATGTATATGTAATCTACTGAGCAACATTTCCTACATCTGTTGCTGCTATTATTATTCATCCACCTACAATGCAAAGCATCAAGGTTTTAGTTTCTCAATTAATTGATTTCAAAGGTCTTCAAACATGTGGGCAGTCCTCCTCACCATATATCTGCAAATGGAACCATCCGAAAGGCTTTGCACATGAATCACCAAGCATCATTTAAACCATGTCAATAGTTTTATGTTGCAACAACATTTCTCCTATTGGATAAGGCTTTTTGCACTTAGCAATTCTATAAGCAACCTTATACAATGCAAGCAATCCTTTCAGTATCATAGACATTATTTTTGAAGAAATTTGGTTTTGCTTATTGAGTCTCTAATTTTCTTTGGGAAAATTCTCATCTTGCCAATTATTCTGCATGTATATTTTTAAGATGACATTTTAATTTATTACATTTTATACTTTTCACAGCAAAACTTTTTGTATAAAGCAAAAGGTGATCTTTTTATAGTGAATTATGTATTCTGGATTTGGGCTTTTTACTTTGTTTTTCCATATTTCTGCTCCTTAAATGGTCTCTATTATCTTTGTATTAGCTTCAGCTGCTCTAGCAATTTTTCTGTTCAAACCAGTTATGTATTTATCCACCACCATGAAACATTATTTCACTTTTTAAAAGTAGACAATATGAAATTTAAAACACTAAATTGTTGAAAAGGTCAAGTGATTAATCATTCTTGAGTTATTATGTTTTTCAAAAAGTTGAAGATTTTTAGAACCTTTTTTTCATTATCTTACCAAATTGAATTATATTGAGAAATATAAGAAATATTAACTTCCACACCAAGATTACTTAATTTTGAATTGACACATTTCAGCTTAAAATGTAGCAATGATATGATATATAATGATGCGACATATCTGTATCATGAGCCTATATGCCTTTTAATGATGATACTGACATTAACCCCCATTCAGTAAACACTAGTAGCTCCCTATCATCTCCAGGATTCAATATAAAATCCTCTGTTTGGTTTTAATGTCCCCCATAACCTACTACCTTCCTATCTTTTCAGTCTTCTTGAACCTTCCTCCCCTCTATGATTCAATGATATTGACCTCCTTGCCATTCCTTACACAGGATACTCCATCTCCCGACCAAGCATTTAACTCTCTCTTTTTTTTCTCCACCTCCTAGTTTCTCTGGATTCCTTCAGGTCTCAGCTAAAGTACAATCTTCTGCAAGAAGCCTTTTCCAGTCCTCCTTAATTGTAGTGCCTTCTTTCTCTATATAGACAGACAGACAGACAGCTAGATATAGATACACACATATAAACACACATATATGTACATAGTTGTTTCCATGTTGTCATGTTGTCTCCTTCATTAGACTGCGAGCTCCTTCAGAGCAGGAACTGGTTTTTTTTGCTTTTCTTTGTAATCCCAGTGCTTAGCACAGTGACTGGCACAAAGTAGATGCTTAATAAATGCTTACTGGCTCACCAACTCTTTAAAATGTCTAAATTAAACAATAGCTATGCTTCATTCTCTGTCAGCTGAAACAAAGTCACCGTGTTAATCTTGTTTTTGTTGACTGATTTGAGCTTTGTTTTCACTGAAAAAAAGTAGATGTTTATGTAGAAATTGTATTGGAAAATATCCAATAATTTTAGCTATTGCCTCATGGATCCCCTAAGTGGATCTGATTCCTACCACCATGGGGAGCATGCCCCTCAGTTTGGTAAACTGGTTGAAAAGGAACATTGTTAATGAAGCCACTCAAATAAAACATTGTTTACTCCCTATTAAGATTCATTATAGTCCAAGTAGATAATGAAAAGAAAGTGAAAGGAGAAAACATCTTGGCATATAGTTGCCTCTGTTAGACACAGGCTTATCTACTTATCGGGGGTATTGTAAAAATTAGCTAATATAAAGAATCAAGCCCTAAGGAGGCACCAGTATTAAATGATAATAATAATAATGGTGATTGACAAGAAAGATTGTTTTGTTCTTACTCTCAAATTTGCATTTATTAGCAAACAGCTTTTGAATAAATCATAGAAGTTGTTAAGCAATCATTGCCCAGGGCCAATATAAAAGGCAATTTATTCACAGAATCCTCCTCCTCACCACCTGTGGAACAGAAGGCAAAACACTGCACCTTCACCCACAGAAGAGTTGGAGGACATTACAAATAATGTGTGCATGGAAAAGGCTTAATATGTCTCTAGGAAGAATTAGCAAACAATCAGTTTATCTGAAATTAATTCATTGAATATTGGTTGAAGTGGTTGAAATTATCAACCATTAAGGGAAACAAAAAACCACTGGAGTCAAGGGACCTGGATTCAAATCTTGAATAACTATGGGGGGATGGGAGGAAAGAATATTACAATAATAATATATTAAGGTAGTATGTCTACTATATACTACTTTTCTTTTTAATCAGTCAACATGTAGTTTCTTTTTTATTTTGTTTTTCTTTCTGAATTTAAATACACAAATAAGAGGATTTTCATAAACAGCATGACACAAAAAGAGGACTCTATGTGAAACCAGGAGTCTCCATTTCATATCACATATTTATTTTAAGTATATAATTCCACTTGTTACTTTCAAAACTGTCCTGGTTGTCTGTGCTTCCTTCTGCTCTCTTTTGTTCATTTTAAAAAATGTTTCAATGGCCCTCTTGTTATTGACATCACTGACGCTAACTCTTCATCTTCCCACCTTCCAACATCTAGATTCAATAGTATCTCACAGTCCATTAATTTTTGATAGATTAATAACTAATGAAAGGCAGTCTGGTCTAGTAAAAAGGGATTTAGATTTGGAATCAGAAAACATAGGTCTGAAGCCCAGCTTTGCTACTCTTTGTTTGATCTTAGACTACTTATCCTCCTTAGGAGCCTCAGCTTCCTCATTTCCAAAATTAAAAGATTAGGCCAGAAGATTTCCAAGGCCCTTCCCCGATTTAAAGCTTTAATCCTTTTGTGGTGGTTATACTATAGATACTATCTGATGCCATAATTTATCCTTCTATTCTATATTCCCCACGACACAAAGAAGTTTCTGTGTGGACAGAACTGCAATAAAGGAGAAATGAACAACTTTGTGATTCTAGGCTAGAGGGTTATATAATAAGCCATAGCTCCTTAGAGCCAGGACCCCAAAAGAAAAGGAATGATACATAGACACTGATGGCAGCAAGAGACTGTTAAAAGGACTTATTCAGTTCAATTTAATGAGCAAGTTATAATTGTGCTAGGCTCTGGGATTTACAGAGTAAATAAGACATGGCCCCTGCTCTCAAAGGGCTTCTAATTTTCTCTTTCTCTAGTTTGAATAGGGAGAATTAGTCATTTGTATTAATAAGTAGAATCTAAGACAGAATGTCACAAAGCATCAGGAAAGGTCTATGAGAAATCACCCACTCAATGTTTCTCTGTAGTAGCTGATGCTTTTGTCAAGCTAACAATAGTAATTGTTTCATTTTAAGTTTTGTTTGTCGTATAAGAAGACTCTTTAATCAGCTTAATGAAGTGGCAAGAAAACATATACGGGGTCACAGACTTGAACCGGAATCTCAATTCTGCCATAGGAAGAATGAAAAGGCCAAGCAGCTCTAAGGCTTCAGTAGTAGGAAGACTGGAAAGATACAGGGTTCCTTAGGATGTATTTGCAGGTGAGATGACAGTGAGCCAAAGACTGAAGACAATAGCGGCCCATCAGATAGCAGGGGCTCTGGGATGTTAGAACACAGTGGCCAGGGTGGGTGGTAAGGCCTGCTGGTCCTCCATCTCACTGGAAAGTATGAACAGCCATGTAGCTATTCCAACTGGCTGCCCAGGGCGGGCTCTGGGCAGCTCAGAGTCATCAGAGAAGGGTCAAAAGCAAAGGGGAATGGTACCTCATCAGTAGTTCTTCCAGCCTGACTACCCCTGATATAATTCCATTCTGAAAATAAGGAAGAAGGAATCTGGTTCTTCCAGACCCCTTGCCCTCTTTTCCTGAGTCTTATTCCTTGTGCTAAAGGGGCAAAACAGGAACTATAGCTCTTATCTCTGGGGTGGATAGAGCTCAGTAGCCCTGTAGTCCTGCTGGATTTCCACAAGGAAGACAAAGTAGTAGTCCAGGCTGGGATCAGTTTCCCTGCCAGGGGGCAGAAGTCAGCACTGAGGTCCTTGCTGCCACTCTGAACCGCAGCAGTGGGGAGAACAGAACTAGCTGTAGTTGCAGATTCCCCAGTGCCAATAAGGGAGAGAGTTATTTGCACATCTTCATCATTTGCTTTAGGCATTAATTGCAATGCAAGGATAAAAGTAAGTTATGAACACATTTATCTTGGGACCAAGTTTGGCATCTTTGCTATTCACTCCACATTGTTTATTCCCTTTGAGATTCAAACCCTTTTTCTATTCAGCTGCCTCTCCAAACCACAGTAAATCACTCAAACGAGCATCTAACTCATTCCGTTCCAGTTACTTCTCCTGAGACGCTGTGCAGAATAAAGCTCTGGGATATTTATTTGCATGTGGGCAATCTTGTGGTTTACTCTGAGGTGGACATGTTTTCAAAACAGCTGTTCATGCATAAGCTTGAAATCAAATTTCAGTTGTACCTCATAAATATTAATTTCCCACATCCAATGCAAGGTTTTCAGTTACAGGGACTGCTTTCACGAAGCAATAAAAACACAGGGTAAAAGGAGATTACCAGGTCAACACGTATATTGCACTGCTGCATAGTACCCCTGGGATGGCAGAGTCAGAGGGAGGCCTGGCAGACCTTACCAGCTCATCTGAATAAATGCAGCTGCTATGAAAGATCCAAGGTTTGGAGAATCAAGTTGAGGTAGAAAATTGGTCGATTTCCTAGAACACCTTTGGTTTTGGCTTCCTAATCAATATGTTTGGAGATATTATGGAGAGGGAGCTCATTTAGGAGTCAGAAACACATAGGTTGCCGTTCCACATCTGAGATACATACTGGCGCAGAAGGCCACATAACTTTTTAGTGGCAACTCTCTAAGACTGGAAGTTGCAACACATTTGGTCACCAAGTAGTCATTAAGTGCCTACTATATGCCAGGCGCTACACTAAAGTGTAGGGATACAAAGAAAGGCAAAAGACAGTTCCTGCCCTCAAGGAGCTCACGGTCTTACAGGAGGCAACATGCAAAAAATTATGTACTAACAAGATTTGTTGTTTTGATGTGTTTTCATTTGTGTCTGAAAACCCCTCTTGGGGGTTTTCTTGGCAAAGATATTGGAATGGTTTGCCTTTTCCTCCTCTAGCTCATTTTACAGATGAGGGAATTGAGGTAAACAGGGTTAAGTGACTTGTCCAGGATCACACAGCTAGTAAGTGTTTGAGGCCAGATTTGAACTCATGTCTTCCAGACTCCAGGCCTGGCACTCTATTCACTCCACCACCTAGCTGCCCCTACAAACAAGATACACATGGAATATAATGGAAATGACCAGGGCAATAAAGCACTAGCATTAAGGGGGAGTGAGAAAGGCTCTTGGTATAAGCCTAGTTGTGGTCAGAGTCAACTGCTGGAACTAAAAGGACATTGGAGATCAGTGGAGAAATGGGGGCCAGTAAAATGTACAGAAGGATCCTTGTGGGCCACATATTAACTTGGTTTTAAAATGTAATATTACCTATATTTTATTATATTTTCATTTATTTTGTTAAACATTTCCTAATTATATTTTTTATTAGACTCAAATACCCGAAGACAAATACAGAATAGAGAAAAGAAACAAAAACATATCATAAACTTAAATATTGGAACTTAAATACAAAGTAAGAAAAGAAAAGCATGTCATGTGCATAGCAGAACACAATAGGATTCAAAATATGTAACAATAAATTTTCATTTTAAGAAAACCTGTATGATAAATACTACATGTTGTGTTGAGAGCTGTCCATCTTTTCTTTGCTTCCTTGTAAATTTTCTTTTGTTCTCTGCTGCACATATTTTACTTTGTTTTTTCCCTCTCCTCCCCCCAAGGCTACAATTAAGTGTAGATATATTTCTCTGTAGCTATAGATATATACATACACATATGCATATATACATACATATATAGACATATACTTTCCCAAACATATTCTACTCCTGATCTTTGTTTTTATGTTTGTGCATATCTCTTGTTTCCTATCCCTCCTGCCTCCACTACTTTACTTCTACCCACTGCCTTGCCCTCTTACTACTTGCCTACCCCCCTCCAAGGATCCCTCCCCATGCTCCCATTCCCATAAATCTAAACACCCTTCTATAGCCCCCTATAATCTATTTCCGCACCCTCTCCTCTAGAGAGCCCTCCCTTATCCTCCCATTCCCATTGATCTAAACACCATTCTATACTCCACCTTCTACCTCTTCCCTTACCATCCCCTCTAAAGATCACTCCCTTGTCTTCTCTCCCCTCCCTATACCTTTACCGTTTTATTTCTTCTGATTTTAAAAGACTTTTATACTCTTCTAAATATATATATATATATGCATTGTTCCCTCTTAAACCCATTCCCAATTAAAGTAGGTTACTAAAACTACCAGCCCTCCTCCCCCATTTAATTCCTCTGTATCAATTCCTCCTCTTGTACCTCATTTGTATAAAATAATTACTCTTTTTATCTGTTCCTAAATGGTTTTACTTTTTAAATTCATATCATACCTAAGTTTACCCCAATCTTTCTTATGAGCTACCCAATTATTAATAAGAATCTTAGACATATGTTTTGCATTTTACATATAGAAAAAGTAAGCAGTCTGTCCTTACTGAATCCCTCATAATCAGTCTTTGCTATGCTCCTTATGTCTCTCTTGTATGTCAAATCTTCTATTAAGTTCGGGTTGGTTTTTTTTAACAAAGTCTTAAAAGTCTGACAGTTGATCAAATATCCATTTTGGTTTCATTCAGGATTATGCTTAACTTTGCCAGAACCCCAGTTCTTTTGCTCTTTAATAGATAGTTTTCCAAGACCTGCAGTCCTTTAGTGTCTCTGCTGCTAGGTCTTGTGTGATTCTCATTGTGGCACCATCACATTTAAATTGTTTTATTCTTGTTACTTTTAATATTTTATCCTTGAGCTGGGGGTTTCAGAATTTGACTACAATATTCCTATGAGTTTTCCTCATAGGATGTCTTTTAAGTGGTGATGGGGGCATTTTTTTCTATTTCTACCCCCCCCCCCATTCTAATGTTTCAGGACAATTTTCTTTAATTATCTCTTGTATTATTGTATCAAGATTCTTTTTTTGATCATAGTTTTCAGTTAGTCTGATTATTTTTATGTTTTCTCTTCTTGATCTATTCTCCAGATCTGTTGTTTTTCTTATAAGATGTTTTACTTTCTCTTCCTTTTTTCATTATTCATATTTTCTGTAATTATTTCTCGATCTTTTATTATTTTCCTGGCTTTGCCTTGCCCAATTCTAATTTTCAAGGTGTTATTTTCTGGATCTCTTTTTCTAATTGATTGACTTTCCTTTCATAATCTTCTTGTTTTTCTTGGATTATTCTTTTTTTTTTTTTTTTTTTTTTTTAGTTTTTCCTCCATCTCTGTCATTTGATTCTTAAAGGCTTTTTTAAGATCTTCTATAATTTTTTTTTTTGAGCAGTTGACCATTTGACATTACTCTTTGGGGCAGAAGGGAGTTTCTTTACTTCAGTATCCTCCTCTGAAGATGAACCCTGGTCTTATCTATTCCCATAATAGCTTTCTATAGTTGGATTCTTTCTCCTTTGCTGGTGCATTTTTAGTGGTAATAGCTTGATTTCTGTAATCACCTCTAGCCCCAGGGTATGGGGGATGGTGTCTTTTGCCCCAGATCTGCATTTCTCCCCTCTAGCCTGGAACCAAAGCCAAACCTCCAACCTCCTGTAAGTGCCCACAGCCAGGGGCTTTCTGCTCCACTGTTTCTGCACTCATCGGGCTTGTGCTCTTTCCTTCTTGCCCAGCCGCTCTTTGCAGCACATCCTTATCAGCAGAGTCTTCCCCCAACTCCTCTCACTATCCCAGAGGTAAAAGTTCCTATGGCTGGGGCCTGAGGCAGCCTCTCAAACCAACTAAACCCAAGGCTTGAGGATTGTTGTTAAAGTGGACCTTAGTCTGGAGGTGTTTACTCTTCACTGGGACCAAACCACATCCTGGGAATTTTCTTCTGATCTTCTCAAATTGTCCCAGGAAACTCCTGCTGTGCTCCTATTCTTATTTATTTTTACCCACAGTTTGTTAGCCCTAAAGTACTATTTTGTCTCTTTTGTGAGGGAAAATCTCAGAGCTTGGAATTTTCTGACCTACTCTGCCATCCCTTTCTTTCCTAATTATATTTTAATCTGGTTCAGCCACAGTTGGGAATGTTTTGGGCCACATGCAGCCCACCCAGTACATGTTTGACCCCTCTAAATGTAGAAGAACTAGATAAGCCAGTGAATGCTAAAAGCAATAAACCCTTTTATTATGTTTTTAAAGAAGACTCAGAAGGTAGGGAGGCAGCATGAAGTAGTGGATGGATGTCTGACTTGGGAGCCAGATTGCTGTAGCAATCACAGAGCCTGGTAACCAACCAATCAGTAAAAAAGCATTTATTCAACACCTTGCAGACCAGTGTTGCAACAATTCGGTTAGCAGCTGCTGTGGGGGTGAAAGACCAACACAAGCCCAAAAACAAGGACGCTGCCAGCACAGATTGTTTTGATCTGCTTTACTAAAGAAAGCAGCGGTAAGGGGTTAACAATCTTATTTCAATCCAACATACAAATATCATTCACTTAGTTCAAGGGAAAAATCCAGCACCCTGAACTTCAGAGCAAATACAAACAAATTACAAACATACATTATATACAGACCAAATACAATTCATAGTTACCAAGAAACCATCAACATCTGGTTGAGCCAGGAGGCTGTTAGAGCAACTGCCCAGAGCCCCTCACCTCCGGGAGTGAGAACCTCAGCAAATAGCTCTGTTCTCTCTTTTTATACACTCTTTAGCCATCATCAAAGGTCACTGAGCGACCAGAACTTAGGCTCCTACTATTGGCTCTGGTCTTAGCAACTCCCCTTAGGACCCTGAGGGCTTCATGCCCACATAGGCTTAGCACCTAGTAGATAGGGGTTTGGGCCTGGAGCTTTGCACCTAGTAAGGCTCAATCAAAGACACTTAATTTATCATTCTAAAACAGTAAAAAAGTCCCAAGTTAATTGATATTACAACCAGCTCTGACTCAATCGAACCCTATGGTTCAGGTCCAGAATTGGAACAAAATGAGAAACTTGAGTGCCATCTAGTCAACATTTGCCAAAAGGCAAATTAACAACCACAGAATAGAAAGGATATTCATCAAGGTTACAGCATTGATTCCTATGGGCATGTCTTCCCTGACTTCTCATTTACCATACCGGAAGAACATCAGAAGCAACAAGCTAGTATTCCTCTGTACTTCTCTACCTAGTAGACCACAAAACCATGTCAGCAGGTCAACCAGTTAAGCCTCAAGGATAGTTTCATTACCTTTAAGGAAAAAAAAAAACTAGACTTGTCTGCATTGGGTAGATGTTGTTCCTGCAATATATCCACCATGTTCTACCATGCTAATAAAATGGTAGGCATAATAAGGAAAGATAAAACAGAAAATATGATCTATTTTTTTTGTACAAAACCCAAACCCTATTCAGGTCTTTTTGCTGTGCCTCAAGGCAGGCATAATAAAGCTAGAGAGTTTCCTGAGAAAAGCAGCTAAAATACTCAGGAGGTGAAACATTATAATATCAATCAGACAAGGCAGACATTCAAGCTGGGGTACACAGGAGAGGTGAAGGGGGAGTAAAGACTGTCACCTGTTTCTCAGTTTTCCCTCTGGCTGGTCTGTTCTTCTAGAAGGAGATTGTACAACCTCCATCAGTGATTAATGTTTCAATCCAAGGGGGATGAACAGAAAAATAATTTAGCGCCAGTAGTTTCATAGCAGTGGTTTCATGGCATCATGTAAAGAAGCATTGTGGGCATAATCACCTCCCTGTTTTGACGCCAGCATGGATTTAAGACAGAAGTGAATAAAAATCACATTTGGAGGATTGATTTGGATGGCCTATTTTGATCACTTAATCTAAATCCATTTTAACTTCCATTGTAAACCCCATGTGAGTAACCAAAAGAGAAAATGACATTCTTACAATATGATAAGCTCCAAGTTTTCAGTTATTTCCACAGAAAGGCATCTAGGAACCATGACAGGTTGTTCCCTGAATACAAGAAGGAGTGTACTTCATTGAATAAAAAAGATCCCTATGTCTTGGGTGCTATTAAAATGCCCCGACACAAGAAAAAAGGTCATTCTGGAAGCAAAATAGAAAACATTACCTTATCTTTCAACAAAATTATGGAGCATTCACCTTTACCTAGGTTATGATGACCTTAAGAAATTCAATTCCAATCAAGATGTGATGGGGTTATAGATTTAGAACAGGAAGGGATTTTAGAGGCCACCAATTTCATCTCTCTCATTTTATAGATGAGGAAACTGAGGCATAGATCAGTTGAGCGACCTGCCCAGGGTCACACAGCTACTAATTATCTGAGGTGGGATTTTAACCCAGGCCTTCTTGCCTCCCAGTCTAATGCCGTATTCAGTACACCTTGCTGCCTCTTAATGGAGTTTTAGATTGTCTAGACAAGAAAATGTCAATATTCGAGCCAAAGGGAGAGTTTCCGAATGAGGACAAAGCAAAATAAACTAACTTTTTTCAAATTGGAATGAAGGGAATAAATAGGATGAACACAAACATGTTTGCCAAATCCTATAACGCCAGAACTGGGAAAGAAGTAACAGCATAATTGACAGTTGTATAGACCTAAAGATTTTACAAAACATTTTCCTCACCAGAATCTTGTGTACGGATAGTACGAGCATAATACTCTTTATTCTATCACTTTTCATTGTCTCTTATGAAATGTAGAACCCAGAATTGGACGTAATGCTTTAAACTAGGTATGTTCTAGTCGTTTGTGAAGGACAGACAGACTTCCATGGTCTGGAAATTTGTTAATGCAGCCTAAGATTATATTAGCTCTTGGTGACCACATCGTAGTTGGCTCATGTTGAACTTACAGCCTACCAGAAGCCCTAGGTCATTTCACACTAACTATTCATCTACAGAAGTTGATTCAGAGAAACATTCAATTTACTGACACTCCCTGTCTGCAGATCCTGTGCCAAACTCTCCAGTTTAAAATTGTCACTCCTTTAACCAGTTCATCACTTTGACTCAGCCCCTGAGATTTCCTCACTCTGGAGAGCACGGGTTCTTTATTGTATCCGGGCCTTTGGCTTATAATAGCTTGGTTCCCAGTCCTGACCCCTCCATCCTCAGGAGAGGTTTGCTTCTAAAAGGTAGCATGGCATGGTCAATAGAGTTCTGCACTTTGGGTGAACAAAAGGTAGATTCAAACCCCATGTCTGACACTTATTAGCTGTATGACCATAAACAAATCACTCAACATTTCTGAGCCCAAGTTCCCCCATCTGTAAAACAGGTACAATAATACTTGAAGGATTATTCTATCACTACTATGACTAAGAGTTGAAGAACCACAGGATCATCACAAGAGTGAAATGATATGATGTATGCATGGTGGCCGGACAGGAGAACGAGCCTGAGAAGAGAATATAGAAGTCAGCGCCCGATAAGCTTGTCTAAGAGTTGGTAGAGGCCTTCCATCGGAGCTCAAGCCCAGGAAGCATTGCCAGGAAAGAGATTGTACACGAGACCACAAGTATGACTAAGTAAAGAGAGGGCTTGTTGTAGAGAGATAGCCTAGTATAGTTGAAATGGGACCAGACTTGAAATGAGGATGCTGTGGCTCACATTCTGCTTCAGATACTTGCTAGTTGTATGATCCTAGCTAATCTTTCTGGATGGCGTGGTTCATCTCTCTAGACCTAGGTTTATTCATCTGCAAAATGAGAAGGTTGGATTTGATGAACTAAGGGACCTCCTAGTTCCAGACCCTGTGATCTGGTCCGTGTCTATCCTGACGCATCAGGCAGGGAGGGAGCAAGAATGTATTTTAATGGCGTTAGAGTCCAAAGTTTTGGGAAGACAAGTTGATTCAAATCAGTTGGAGCTAGTGTGCAACAGTGGGTGCCTGGGTGGAATATGTGGGTTCAAATCCTGACTCATATACTTATCAGCTATCTAACTTTTGGTAAATTACTTAAATTCTCGGACCCTCACTTTCTTTATCTGCAAAATAAACAATGTTGGACTCGATATCTAAGGTTTCTTCTAAGTCTGGAATAGTCACTTTGATGGCCCTTCATATACATTGCCTCCTGATCCTATGTTGATCTCCCTAGCTTAAAAACCTTTGTTCCTCTACCAAGCTTCCCATTCAGTCTCTGCTTCTGGAATACTGGTGCTCTGAGGAAAGTCACATCCCTGACCAACCAGTCCCAGCCTTTTTTTAATCCTTACTTAGCTCCTGATTGAGCCTAAATAGACACATCTCTGCCTTGTTGTAAACAAGCACAGGTTCTTTGATCTGCTTTTAAAGGAAAAATAGCTTTAAAAGGGGTCAACAATCCTACTTTTAATTACATTCACTAATTCAGGGGAAAGGTCAGCACCCTGAACATCAGAGAAAATATGAGCAGAGAAATTAGCACAGAAACCAACAGACAGGGCTCTACCTGCCTGATCAAAGCAATATTGCTATACACTTTACATACATCACTGGATAGAGAGAGCCTTTACATCTGCGCAGTCAGAGGGCTCTGAACAGATGGCTACTCAGGGTCTCGACCAGGAAATCAAAAGGTCCTTCTCATAAGTGAGCCCCCAAAGCAAAATGCCAACTTTAGAATATATATACACTGTTGGCTAATAGGCTCAGAGCCAGAAGGCATCACAACCCTGTGATTCAGTGCCTAATTAGCTTAGTACCAAAATGTGTGAAAGCCTTCCTACAATCAAGCCTCCCTTAAGCAAACTCCTCCTTAGGCAAATCCCTCCCCCAATGAGCTCTATGTGACTCAGGATGAATCACAGCTGGGCACATAGGCCTATTAATGGACAAGGAAGAGCTTCCTATTTCATTAACAT
The DNA here is from genome assembly GCF_011100635.1 of Trichosurus vulpecula. Classification (NCBI taxonomy): domain Eukaryota; kingdom Metazoa; phylum Chordata; class Mammalia; order Diprotodontia; family Phalangeridae; genus Trichosurus; species Trichosurus vulpecula. The sequence goes on along the minus strand of NC_050576.1, from coordinate 303,165,320 downwards.
TGCAGTTGTTGTTGCTGTTCAGTCACTTCAATCATGTCTGACTCTTTGTGACCCTGTTTGGGGTTTTCTTGGCACACAGGCTGGAGTGGTGTGCCATTTCCTTCTTCAGCCCATTTTACAGGTGAAGAACAGAGGCAAACAGGGTTAAGTGACTTGCCCAGGGTTCATACAGTTAGTAAGTGTCTAAGGCCAGATTTGAACTCATAAAGATGAGTTTTCCTGACCCCAGGCCTGGCGCTCTATCCTTGGCACCACCTAACTGCCCTACCTCTGCCAACGTGTTTCAGAAAATGGCCTCCTAGATGATCTCTTAGTCAAGGACTAGCTTTCCTCATTGGAATAATGAAAGTTTTAGTATTTACCTCACAGGGTTGTTGTGAGAATCAAATAAAACAATGTATATAAAGGATTTTGTAAGCCATAAAACATTATATATATGGAAGATATTATTAAGTTGTTCTTTCACATTCTTTCTCTGTGAACAAATACATGCACATTCTTGTGTGAGCTTACCACACACCCATACCCACACGTGTACACACACATGCACCCATGCACGTACACACACACTGAGCCTGTGTATAACAGACTAGCTATCTGAAAGTACTGGGGAAAAGTACTATACAAATTAGAGATGGCCAGAAGAGAAGTGAAAAGTGAAGGTGGGTAGTCTGTGAAACTTGCCTTGCTTAGAGAGACACAAAGTCTAAGCCTAATCTCTTTCATTTCTATCCCCCACAAGAGAATGTGACATCAGTCTGATACAGCAAAGTCCATCATTTGTCATTATGCCCCTTTCATTTATCCTTCTTTATCACTGTCTTCCTTTACATCTCTTTCCTTTCATTGTCAGACCCCTAGAGTCACTATACACTATATTCCCCCACCTCACCACCTCTTCCCTTTTCGACCCTTTGTAAAGTGGCTTCCAACTCCACCACCCTACCAAAAGGTCAGTGTTTGTCAGATCCTATGGCCTTTGTTAAGTCCTCATCCTCCAGCCCTCTGGGCAACTTGTTGACCACCTCTTCCTCCTAAACAGGCTGTCCTCTGGTTTTTCTGCTACCAATCTAAGTGTTCCTCAGTCTCCATGATGGTGTATCATGTATCTTACATAGCACTTTAGCAACCCTCCACATAGACTGTGGAGCATCTACATCTAAACATAGATGCCTCCCAAAGTGCTGTCTCTGACCTTCTTTTCTTCTTCCTTTATACTCTGTACCTTCTTGACTTCATCGGGCTACTATGGGCTTGATTATCATCACTACATAGATGACTCCCTGAACCATTAACCAGAATTAATCTCACTCCCGAATTCCAGTCCCACATCTCCAACTGCCTAATGGACATCTCTCCCTGGATGTCCCACCAGCACCTAACATTTGAAAGTTCTATCCCCCTCTATCCCAACTCCTTTTCTCCTCCAAATTTTCCCATTTCTAGCAATGCTCTAGTGAAAGGAATATGGGAGTGATAGCGTAAAGACTTGGGTTGGAGTCCTAGATTTACTAGTTATATGATTTTAGGCAAATAATTTAAGCTATAATTAAGTAGAGTGTAGACAATAATATTTTTGCTACCTCCCTCATAGGGTTGTTGTGAAGACACTACTTCATAATGTGCTTCTTAACCGTGAACTGCTGTGTTGAGCTGCCAGGAAAAAGAAAATTCATAGGGAAAGTTTTCCCTTCGAGAAAACAAATTGAAGCTGCCGTGTGTTCAGACTGCCATCTTTTCCTCTTTTAGGAAAGTAGAACATTCATTAGCTGATCTCTTCTGGCCTAGAGGGTTCCTCTTATTTTCTTCAGATTTAGTCATTAATGTCAAAGCATTTGGAGTTAGTATTTTACAGTTGAGCAGTGATGAATTCTTTATTACAAGAACCTCAGAAGATAAATCAACATCATTACTTACATTTGACAAAGGTGAAAACTGAGAAACAGACGAGTGAAGAGATGTGAGCAAAAGTCATAGGATGAGGCAGCAGCTGCAGTACTAGGATAAGAATTAGGTCCTCCTGAGTCACAAGCCGTTTTAGTGACAGAGCCAGACATCTAAACCAAATAGCTTCTTAGTCTGCAAAAGCCGTGTCTCCTGCTACTAGCAAAAAAAGGCTACTTTTAGTGCTTCATTTCAATGCAATACTATATATGGACAACATAACAATCAAAACTTAATGCTGAGAAATTAGAATGACCTAGCTTGGCCTCAAAGGAGAGATGTGCAAAGGTACCTAGCTCCTTCTTTGCAGAAACGGGGAACCATGGCTGTGGAATACTTCAATTAATGTCAGAGTTTTTTGATGCATTTGTTAGTTCTTTTAAGCTTTTTCTCCCCTCTGTACCCATATGATATATTTTTAGGCAATTGGGGTTAAGTGACTTGCCCAGGGTCACAAAGCTAGTAAGGTTCTGAGGCCACATTTGAACTCAGGTCTTCCTGACTCTAAAGCTGGTGCTCTATCCATTGTGCCACCTAGTTGCCCCCCCCCCTTAGCCATATAATATTTAGGTTATCCTCATCTCAAATCCTATTCTCACAGATGAGTCTTGGATTCCTTGAGCTTGGCTACATCTCCCTCTCAGGATCCTAGGGGTACCCCTATAGGGGTCTGGTGTGATTCTGTAATGCCAAACAGCTCATACTCCCACTATTGTGCTTCTCTCCAAGATTTTCAGCTGAGAATTATTTAATCGGCCAGCCTTAAGTAGCTTTTAGCAAAGGGCATTGACCAAGGTGGATACAAAAAGAACAGTCTGTATAAAACATTCCCCCAAAAGTCTGTGACAGCATCTTCCTCCAGATTCTAGGGGAAAGTGGGATCCAGCTTAGAAAGCACATGTGGCAAAGGGGTAGCTCACAGCTCACTTGCTAGAAGTCTTTTCCACCCACTCATGAGGGTGGTCAAGGAATTCCTCTTAGGCATTGTCTAGGTTTTTTTTGCTGGGCTCTTTAAAGAGTCTTGCATCTAATCTATCCTTGGCTTATAACACAAACACTGCCACCAACCCCTGCATCCTCAGTCAAACATTCATTAAGCTCCTGCTACTTGCTAGACACTGTGCTAGCCACTGGAGATATGAAAAAAAGGCAAAAGGCAATCCCTGCCCTCAAGGAGCTCACAATCTAATGGAAGTCACAGAAAAAGAGGAAGGAGAAGGGGACTATATTCAGGTGATCTGGGAGCAGTCTTCTGATGGCCTCTACCCTCTCTAATCATGAGAGAGAGGCCCCAGGGTCAGGAAGTATTGAGGAAATGTGAGTTTCAGAGTTGATAACTTGAAGGATGATAAATTTCTGGAGGTGATGAAGTCCAAGAGGGCAAATGGGTGAGAAATGAACATCAAGAGCTAGGGACATAGTGGTTGCTTAAGCCTGCCAAGATATTAGGTAGATTTCCCCCCAATTCACAAGAGAGACCCTGGGGGTTGAGGGCTGGGATTCTCAGACTATACTAGGGAAGAGGAGATTGAGAATATACTCAACTGGGAAGTAGTTGCTGACAATGTTTCTAATGTTTGGGGGTTTCTTTCTTTTTTGTTATCTGGGGTTAAACTGTGACTACCTTTATTCATTTCCTACTATCTGGCTTGTCCTTTCTATTACTCTTTCTTATGTGTTTGAAGATATGTTTGTTCCTTGGAGTTCTATAACTGCACACATTATCTTTACTCACTCTGGTGAATGTAAGTGAATTTAATTGCTCACTAGAAAATATATGCATACATATACACATCTATAATACATAATTCAAAATTAGGGCTTTATTCTCCTTCAAGGAATTGGAAGTTTATTCCCCTTTCCCCTATAGAAACTGAGTAAATGTTCAGATGTATCCTCCCAAGGGAAAAGGTTATAAGCATCTTTGATCTTCTCTGAGGAAACAACCCAAGGCCACTCTCCTATCTCTACCTAGGCAAGTTCGGAATCAGAATTCCCTAGAAAGACTCATGTCCATGTTACTCAGCTATGACTCTGTATGCCTAGGTAGTTTGAATTTCTTATTGCTTTCTGCTTTTACTCCTAAAAGCAATCTATGTCTCTCCTTCCTCTCCTAATTATAACTTCAGAGATGTGTCCATCTTGTCATAGTTTTAACACATCTGTAATATTTTCAAGACCCTCTACATCTCCCTTGTTAGCCAAACATGAGTAAACTGGGGAGCCCTCAGTCCCATGTTCTCATGACCCTCAATCAGTTATAATACTCAGATCTCAAAGATCTAGAAACAGAGGCAATACATAACACCACTCATCATCATCTGGAATTCTCCAAAAGAAGGAAGCATCTCTAACACATCTCAGAGATGAGACATCATCTCCTCCCACTCTTTCTCTCCAGACTTCTCCCCCAGTCTCCAACAATGAGATGGCCCATCTCCTTTCTTTTCCAAATCCTTTTTGAGTTCTTCTGTGGCCTGGGGCCAGTTCATGTTTTTCTTGGAGGCTTTTGTTGTAGGCTCTATGACTTTGTTGTCTTCTTTAGGCTGTATCTTTTGGTCTTCTTTGTCACCAAAGAAAGAATCCAAAGTCTGAGACTGAATCTGGGGGCGTTTCCGCTGCCTGGCCATATTCCCAACCAACTAACTTGACCCTTGAGTTTTTCAGTGGGGTATGACTGCTTGTAGACTAACGAGTTCTATATTCCACGTTTGGGGGGGAGGTGCCAGCTCTGTCAGACCCGCACTACTCCTTCCCCAAGAACCCCCAGCCCGGGCTGGGCTTAGATCTTCAGCAGGCTGTTGCACTCCTGCTCTGATCCGCCATTTAATTCCTCCCACCAGGTGGGCCTGGAGCAGGAAGTAATAACAGCTGTAGCTGCCCCACCTCCGCTGCCCCAGGGGCTGGAAGCCGAACTGTGAACTCCTTCCACTCCCGCAGCTTTTCCCACTAACCTTCTCCGCAGTCTTTGGTGTTTGTGGGTCGAGGGGTCTGGTAACTGCCGCAGCTCACATATTCAGGGCGCTAGGGGCCCCATCCGCCCGACTCCAAGTTTGGTTGTTCCACACCGCTCAGGCTGGGCTCTGCTCCACTCCGATCCCAGCTCCCAGCTCCCAGCTCCCAGCTCCCAGCTCCCAGCTCCCAGCTCCGTGTGGAATAGACCTCACCCAGAGACCATCCAGGCTGTCCTGGGCTGGAGCCCCACTTCCCTCTGCTGTTCTGTGGGTTCTGCCGTTCTAGAATTGGTTCAGAGCCATTTTTTATAGGTTTTTGGAGGGACTCGGTATGGAGCTCACTCTAGTCCCTGCTTACCAGCCGCCATCTTGGCCCATCTCCTTTCTAAATCCAACCCCTCTAAATATGTCCTTGATCTGATCCATCTCCTTCCATCTTCAACAAATTGAAACCTCAATCATCCCTCCACTCTCTAATCTTCAACGTCTCCCTATTAGCTGGCTCCTGCTCAGTTGCATCCAAACATGCTCCAGTGTTTTCCCATCTTTAAGAAGCCTTTACTAGACCTAATCATTCTCTCAACAAGTCATTTAAATTTTTTTTCCATCCTTTCTCAAATTCCTTGAAAAAGCTTCCTATACACACAATGTTCCTACTTTCTCTTCTGCCACTCATTCCTCAGCCCTTCGTAATCTGGCTTCCAATCTCATCAAATACGGAAAATGAAACTGCTCTCTCCAATGTGAGCAATGATCTCTTAGCTTTTTCATTCAATATTATTTTCAGTTCTGAATTTTCTCCCTTCTATCTCCCTTCTGTCACCCATTGATAAAGCAAGAAAAACAAAACCTGTTATAAATACATATTGTCAAGCAAAACAAATTCCTAGATTAGCCATGTTAAAAAAATGAATCTGCACTCTGAGCCTATCACTCTACTCTCAGTAGGTGTGTGGCATGCTACTCATCACTGGTCCTCTGGAATTGTGGTTGGCGCCTTTGTATTGATTAGAGTTCCTAAGTTTTTCAAAGTTGTTTGTATTTACGGTATTGTTGTTATTGTATAAATTATTCTCACTTTATTTTGCATCAATTCACACAAGTATTCCCAGGTTTGTCTAAAACTATCCCCTTTATCATTTCTAATAGCACAATAGCGCGCGCGCACACACACACCATAACTTGTTCATCCACTTCCCAATTGATGGGCACCCTTTCAGTTTCCAATTCTTTGTCAACCAATGATTTTTTTTAATTGCCAAATATGATGGCATTTTCTCAGTCCAAAATCCTGCTGCATTTGACCATTTGACAGTGTCAATTATCCTTTCCTCTTCAGATATTCTCTCTTCTCTGAGGTTTCATCTTGCTCCTTTCTCTTGGTTCTCCTCTTACCTATTTGACTAGTCATTCCTAAATACAGTATCTCTACAAGGCCCTTTTCATATGCAGATTAGTGATAAGAAAGCAGAAAAATGGATGTTTTAAACAAAGGGCAATATATGAACTGTTAAATGATATAAGATTTTGTTACTAGTATCAATGAACATTTTGATACCTAAAAAAGAGTAGGAAAAGTATTGTTTTTTAATAAAAACTGCCAATATGTATATGAAGAAATGAGGCATTCAGATGGTATTCTAATAGTTTTAGACACAAAGTTGTAAAATACAAGACCTTGAATCCCTTTGTGAACAATGTAAAGCTATGCCTCTCATGAATGGGACCAGTTTGATATATGGAGAAATATGAGTGAAGAAACATTTTCTTTTTTTTTTAATTAGAATTGTTTTTATTTATTACTGTTTCAACACCAAAGAGAAATTACTATACATAAAAACATGCAAAAATAGAACTGTATATGAAACTATGAATTCTACATCATACCATTTGCTTTAAATATAATTCTATACTTTCATTTCAAAACAGTTCTACTTGTCATCTTAGCTGAATTTCCCTTGTGTGAATTTACAAATATTACAATGGCCCTTTAAAACATCATTTTTACTATTATCACATCGTTAACTCCCACTGCCTTTCATTAACCTCCCTTTCTTCCTCCCAATTAAAAACACAAAAAGGCACTGTTACATTGTTGGTGGAGTTGTGAACTGATTGATGCAACCATTCTGGAGAGCAATTTGAAACTATGCCCAAAGGGCTATAAAAATGTGCATTCCCTTTGACCCAGGGAACACCACTTCTAGGGCACACAAGTGGAAAAGGGACCTGTATGTACAAAAATATCTATAGCAGCTCTTTTTGTGGTATTAAAGAATTGGAAATGAAGGGGATGCCCATCAACTGCGGAACAAGTTGTGGTATATAAATGTAATGGAATACTATTGTGCTACAAGAAATAAGGGAAGATATGAACTTCATCATAATCTGGAAAAACCTACATAATATAATTCTGAGAGGAGCAGAACCAGGAGAACATTGTACACAACCACAGATATATTGATTCTGTGATGACTAACCTTGATAGACTTGGCTCTTCTCAGCAATACAAGCTGCAAAGACAGCTCAAAAGGACTCATGATGGAGAGAGATATCTACATCCAGAAAAAGAACTATGGGGTCTGAATGCAGATTGAGGCAAACTATTTGCTCTCCTTTTTTTTTTTTCCTGTTTTGGGTTTTTTTTTTTTTGGTTTTGTTTCTTCTTTCTCATGATTCATTATATTGGTCATAATTCTTCTTTACAACTTGACTATTATGTAAATAAGTTTAATGCAAAGTTATATTTAGAAGATATATCGGATTCCATGCGGTCTTGGAGAGGGGGAGGGGGAGGGGGAGAAGAAAATCTGGAACTCAAAATTATGTGGAGCTGAGTGTTGTAAACTAAAAATAATAAATCTTAATTTAAAAAAAACACAAAAAGTGGGGGTTGGGGGTGGGGTGGAACAGGGTAGAGAGTTGTAACAATTAAATCCACCAAGTGATCATGTCTTAAAATGTATGCTTTTTCCATCTTGTGTCATCTTTTGTCTGAAGGATTATTTTCAGGTCTTTCTGGAGAGTTGCTTGTTTCAAAAGTTGTTTCTCTTTGCATTGTTGTTGTACCGCTTTAAATTCTTCTGATTCTGCTTATTTCACTTTGCATCAGGCCATACTACCCAGGATTCCATGAAATCACCTCTCATTTCCTTTCTAGATTTCTCTGAACTCATGTGTTTGTATTCCAAACTTCTTACTCAGCTCAGGTCTTTCCATCAAAAATTCTTCAAAATCTTCTATTGTGTTAAATGTCAATTTTTTCCCATATAGGATTATACCAAGTTTTGCAGGGTAGCTTATTCTTGGTTGTAAGCCCATCTCTTTTGCCTTTCTAAATATTGAATTCCAAGATTTCCTCTAATTTATGGTTGAAGCTGCTAGGTCTTGTGTGATCCTGACTGTAATTCCTTGGTACTTGAATGGCTTCATTCTGGATTCTTGTAATATTTTCTCTTTGACATGGGAGTTCTTAATTTTGACTATGACATTCCTGGGAGTTTTTATTTGGGGATTTATAAGAGGAGGTGACCTATGGATTCTTTCTATATTTATTCTGCCTCCTGGTTCTAATAAACCTGGGCAATTCTCTTTTATGATTTCTTGAAATATAGTATCCAAGCTTTTTACCATATCAATGTTTTCAGGGAGCCCAATAATTTTTATGTTATCTCTTCTTGACCGGTTTTCCAACTCAGTTGTTTTTGTTACCAGATATCTTACATTTTCTTCCTCAAGTTTTTCAATCTTTTCACTTTGTTCTAATATTTCTTGCTGTCTTATGGAGTCATTGATTTCTGTTTGATCTATTCTTGTTTTCAAGGACTCCACTTCTTGCATAAGGCCTACCATTTTCTCTTCTAAATTATCTATTCTACTTCCAATTCTTTCCTCCAGGTCTTTTATTTCATTTTTTATCTCTTCCTTCATTTCTTCTAGGAATTCACGTAGTCCTTGTGGAAAATCCATTTTTTCCTTTGAATCTATGTTTAGAGTTGTTATGGAATTGCTTTCTTCTTTTGGAGGATCTCTAGATTTGATACTGGTTGATGTTTTCATCTTTAATGTATTTACCTCTCCAGGTTTAGGTTCTGAATTGAAGCTTTGTACTAGGCCCAGGCTATGACCCCTGGTGGCATAACCAACCAGGCCCAGGCCCCCTCTTATCTTCAATTCCCTGGGTTCTTGCACAGACTTAAACATCCTGGGTTTAGGCCTCTTTGGATTTTTGAGGTTTAGAGCTGAAACCTCAGCACCCTAGCAGTTCCAAACTCTCCACCCCTGGGATTTTGCAAAGGAAAAAGTACTTTTGTGGGCTACAGTCTATGTGAACCCCTTGGTTAGACTGGGAGATGTAGACCCTTGTTTTATTTCCAGGCCCCTGTTTTCTATTGTCTGTAGTTGTTTCTTCTTTTTTTTTCTGTTGTCAGGTAGAAGAAATCACTTTTAGTTTCTCACTAGATTTCAACTTAGGGAAGACTTTATAAATTGGAGTAGATATGTAGGAGGTAGGTGGTCTGCCCTGAGTATCAAAACCCAGACAGCTGATCCCAGATGCTAACTTGTTGGAAATATTGGAGAAGGAATTCTTGTCCAGAAACGAGCTGGCTTAGATGACCTCTTTGAACTAGGAGACTCTTTAACTACTCAAAAGGAGTGACCTCATAAAGTTCCTCTTCTCTCTGATGTCACAGGAAGAATTCCTAGTTCCAAATTCAGTTCCTTCAAGGTGTCAGTATGGTGATTTTCTGAGACAAGGAAATGGCCAACTCATGAAGAAACATTTTCAAGGATGCCTAAGAGAAGTCTATGTCAAAGTCTTCCTAGTTGCGGAGCATTATGGTACTTCAGCTGTTTGGCTTCTATACATGTTTTATCATCAAAGAGAATAAAACTAAAAAAAGAGAGACAGAGAGATCAAATATTTAGAGATTAATATATAATTTTATATCAGGGATTTGATGAAGGAAATTTGGGGAGTCATGACTTTTTAAGTGAGCCACTGGGAGTCAGGAGGCTCTCATTTAAGCCAATGAAAAGCAGAGGAACTGAGTATAAAAACCTGATATAAGAACCTGACAAAGGAAACTGAGAATTAACAATGTAGAAAAAGGAGACTGAAAAGCTGCTCTGTTGGAGCAGAAACAGTTAGAAGTCAGCTGACCCAAAGATTGAGCTGAATGATTCCTGACCAGTGAGAAAGAGAATTGACTTCCTTGAAAAAGAATCTCAGTGATAGATAGCCCTTTGGAGCAAGCTAGAACTTAAGAGAGGTAAAGCTTCTAAGACTATTGTTCTCTGCTGCCACTTCTGGCTTTTGAACCTCCTTCCCTGTTGTACATACACAGCCAAACTCCCTCTCCCTCCATTGAGGTTATAGCCTAGTGAGCAAGGCTAAATTTGATTCCCTGGCTTAAAGAGTCAAACTGGGCTTCATTGCTATGAGCTCCATTCTGATGGACAACAGGAAATTCAGATGTAGCCCCAAAATAGCTAATTTGGTGAGCTGGACATTTCTGACTTGGGGTGAATTGCTATTTACATAGAGACAACACTTTCTAAATACACTCTTAAGGATGATAGTAAATTAAAAGAGCTTGTAAATGCTGCCTTAGAGTAGAGAAAAGAAGAGGATTTTCCCAGCAGAAAAATGTTGAGGATCAATAATCAACCAGAGTTGAGAAGAATTTTCACATGGTGCAGATGGTCCTGAATGGACCAGTAACGTAGTAACGTTGAAACCTGCAGTCCAGAGTTGTGAGGTCACATGGGTTTTCCAATCTCATGTGCTTCCCTGCCAGGTTCCTATGGGTGTGTGCCCGCTCATCAGCATAGAAGTTGAATGTATTTGTGGGAGAGTATTATTCACATTTTTATGAAAATGTTGATGTATTTTATTTTATGCATTGGCTTTAATATGAGTATCTATGGTATTATTATTATGTCTTTTGCCTTTTTGTTAAGTAAATGATTATGTTTAAAAGCTAAAAGTGTCATTATTATAAGTGGCTGCTTATGTAAATATCATGTACTGTGTGGATGCATTACCTTGTGTGTGACTGGTTGGATAGGTAGAAAATACATGAAATGAGGGCTCAGGCACCAGAGTTGTAAGGAGTAGTGATGTATTTCCACTCAGCAGGGTTACCCTGGGACTCTAAGAGAATTGGAATGTAACTGTATTGTCGTGTATCTCTAGGAAACTAGACCTGTTAGTGTGAGAGTAGGTTGAAGTGAGCTAGCTATCCAGAGAGTACTGGTTTTTGACAGGCCTAGGTGAGACCCCTATGCAATGTGAGTTGTGAACATGTCCCACTATGGGGATGACAAACACCTGTGGTATGACAAGCATCTTTTCAGTCTCTTTTGAAAGTTAACATCCATTTCATATCTCCTAACCATGGGTGCTCTATGAGGTTCTGTCCTAGGCCCTTTATTCTTCTCTCTGTACTCTCAGTGACTTCATCAGCTCCCATGGGTTTAATTATCATCTCTATGCAGATGACTCACAGATCTAAATAACAAGCCCCACTCTTCCCCCTGAGCTTCAGTCTTGCTTCACTAATTACCTATTGGGCATTTCAAACTCAATGTCTAGGAGACATCTCAAACTCAAAGAGTAACAACCAGAACTCATTATCTTTCCCCAACAAGGTGGCCAGGCCCTTTTCAAAACTTCACTATTGTTGTCAAAGACTCCGCCATCCTCCCAATCTTCCAGGCTTCATAACCGTGACATTATAGAGGACTCCTCACTCTACCTTACCCCACATATACATACAATTGGTTACCACGGTCCCCAAATATCGCCATTTCTACTTTCACAACATCTCTTGCATTCAACCCCTTCTCTCTTCTAACACTGCTACCACCCTCATGCAGGCTCTCACTCTCTTTATCCCAAATTATTTCAACAGCATCCTAATTGGTTTCTTTGTCCCAAGTTTCTCCCTGTGATAGTTTTTCCTCCACACTGCTGACTAAGCGATTTTCCTTAAATGCAGATCTGACTATCTGACTCCTTGGCTCAAACAACTCTAGTGCCTTCCTATTGCCTCTAAAGCCCTCTGTTTGCCTCTTAAAGCCCTTTACAACCTGGTCCTAAACCATCTTTCCTGACTCAATGGACATCACTTTCTCCTGCACACTACATTCTACACCTTCTCTCTGTTTCTCACACTGGCATTCCATCTCCCATATCTATGCCTCTTCTCTTGATTGGCCAGCCTCCCCCCTCCCCTCCAACTCATCAAACCCCTCTCTTCCTCCAAGATGCAGCCCAAACACAACTTTTTACATGAAAGCTTCCCTGACCTCTTCAATTGCTAGTGCCTTCTCTCCCAAACTAACTTGTATTTAATGACTTCATACATATTTGTGTTTATTCTCTTTATATTTATTCTTGTATATCCTTGTATACATCCTTGTAGTCTTCCTATAAGAATGTAAACTACTTGTAAATAGGCATTGTTTCATTTATCCCCTGCACTTAGCACAGTGCCTGGCATGTAGTAAGTGATTAATAAATGCTTATTGACTGATTAAAAAGGGAAAAAGTACATAGAGAACAGTAGGATGAATACTGCAGGCTCAGGAGTTCAAACCCCACCTCCAATAATTACTACTTGTGTGACCTTAGGCCAAGCATTTGACATACCTGGCCCTCAATTTCATCACCTGTAAAATAAAGGAGTGGGACTAGATGGCCTCTAGAGCTATAAGACTTTGATAAGCCCTCTTAGCTAAGTTGCCATATCCTCAAATCCCCCTAATCTGCACATAAATTTAGAGGACCAAAGCACTCCCACTCAACTCACTATTATCTATGAATATTAAGTACCTAATAGTAAGTATTAAGTAAGAATATTAAGTATCAGTGCAAGGCACTGATAGGCTATAAAGAATATTCTCTAATAAATCTCTCTTGGATACATATCTGGTGTGTGGGCTTTTCTTTTCCCTTTCTAGTTCAGATACTGGGTTAACACATAAGGATTCATTTGGAGAGTTGTTCTCTTCTAATTGTAGGATTCGAAATGCGGGAGGGGGGAACTGATCATTTTTAACCCTAGGAACTGACCAAGGGAGCCCAGATTCCATTTGCTAGCTTTTCTTTTCCAATTCAATGTTTTTATTGATTCCATGCTATTGTTTGCCTAGACTTTCATGAGCATGATAATAATTGAATACCTAGACCCATTTTTTCTCACTGGAATGAAATAGTTAAGACATATGGGATAAGCATCAGAAAATACCGCCTACCCACATGAAAACCAAGTACATGAAGGCTAAAGGCTGGCTTGACCACAGGGGACATGCATTATATCTTTCCCATGTGTAGTCATGCCTCTTTATTGATGTATGTCTTTCTTATCTATTCATTCCTCCATGGAGCTCACCTGGGCCAGTTCATCCCCTTGCTGGCAGCTTGGTGGGCCCCTTGTTCCCAAGGTATCGCCATATTGGTACCAGACTTAGTGCCTTGCCTACTGCAGCTCAGAATTCCCAGTCTCAAGAGATCCTCCTGCCTCAACATCCCTACCAGCAGGGACTACAGGCATGCGCCATCATACCTAGTAAGTAGATACTTTTAAAATAATCTTGATCATTCTAGCCTCATAATTTTAGATGTATTTCAGTGGGTGTTGGGACTATGGAATAGAATTGTTTGGTCAATAAAATATTTAATGTAGGCTATGGTAGGGAATGAGGGAATATAAATAAATATAAGACCCAATTCAAGAAACTTACAGTGTCTTAGGTGAAGGGGAGGGACAAAATAAAACATAAAATAATTGGGGAACGACGCCACACAGGACATAGTTAAGCACCAAACTGGGTGATACCCACTCTCGGGTATGTAAGTGTTCCAGAGTGGAAGGTATATGTGGGTCACGGTAGCTAGGGAAGGCTTCATGAAAGATGTGCTATTTGAAAGGGACCTTGAAATGTGGTAAATATTTGGATAATGATAGAGGGCAGGTAAAACTATTCCAGGTGGAGGAAATAACATGAGTGAAGGCATGAAGATGGGTGTTCAAGGAGAGACTGGGCAATTGCTTGTCGAGGATATTGTAAAAAAGCGGAGTGAATGAGATACCCTCTTAGATCTCTTCAGGGTCTGGGGGTCTGTGCTTCTATGAAAAATCACAGCATGTCTACATGATAGTGTGGAAGCCTGATACAAGTAAAAGGATCAGGTTGGAGAGCCAACCTGGAAGTAAGGAATGTTTGAATCTGGGGCAAGTTGTGTCATATGTACATGCTAACCTGGGGGGAGGGAGAGAGTGGGATAGGGAAGGACCTCACCCCAGGTAGTTTCCTATTTTAACTAATTATTCTTGATTAGTGGTGCCGAGTTATTTCTAGGCTACTGGACTTCAAATACAGTCAGTGCTTTATAAATCTGGCACACTCTAAATTCAGTGCTCTGGGGCAAAGCCCCAGTTACCCCAGTCTAAAGTTATAATTGTGTTGGGGATTTAGGAAGAATACATATTTTGCCTGATGTATATGCTCATTACATAGATCACTTGCCAGTATTCCACCAGGAGTTATTGACTTTAGGCCTTTGGTAGCTCTAAAAAAAGTCAAATATAAAGTTATATTACAATCATGGGCCCATTCATGAGATGCAGGGAAAAATCCTCTCCCACCCCTCAGATGAAAAACCCCAAGGAGGCTTCAATGCCATGAATGAGTTCTTAGAGAATTGGGCTATTAGAGCCTGATTATTTCGTGCTACTGTTTTTATAAGGAAGCTGCACTATCACTTTTAGAAGTACCTTCCTGTTAGATTGCAACATGCTCATAAGCTGTTTCCAAGGTCAGGGGCTCTGAAAACATTGCAGAAACCAGAGGAATCTTAAAATGTTGGCTGCATTAATGGGTTTTTTGAGGTCTCTCTTGGGAAGGAACAGGAGACACTGACCATCTTAGTTCATTTCAGGCAATGTGGTATCTAAGACATACAGATACCAACAGTCTCCTTAGCAACCATCCAAAATCCCTGTTGCTATAAGATGAAATCGAGATCACCATTCATGCAGTGGCTCACACGGGGTCAGATATTGTTTATCTCCCCAGCAGAAACCACAAAAGTCACTGGGATTTTAATTGCATCCTGAAGACCCATATGCGAGAAGAAAACATGAGAGGTTACAGTTGTCGCTAATGAGCACAGAGTGAACATTAAACATTCAGCCTGCTTCTTTGAAGCCTGCATTGTTGCAGAGCAAGCTTCAGATAACCATCCCTTCCAAGGGACAGAGAGAGGCCGACACAAAAACAGTAACAAAAAACAAAACCCTCTACAAGCTTCAGACAAAACTCCTATTCATTATTATTCTATGCTCACAAACAATTTATTCTTTGAGTGTGTGTTCCTAAAAGATCTGTCAAACAGTTATTCCATGAAGGAAGACACAGCCCCCTCACACAGTGTGTTATCCTTAGAATCTTTGCCTGCCCCAGATCTTTCATTTGGAGCCCTCAAAAGTCTAGACTGGGTTCTTAAACATAAATCAATTTCACTATGTTCCATTAAAACCACTGAGTAAGCATATGATTAGTCAGGCACCCGAATGTTGAGCTCTCTTGTAAAAGAGCTCTGTGTAACAAACTTAGCTTGCTTTATTTTTCTGAAATTGAGTGGAACTTTTTATTTCATTCATCCGTCCACCTATTCATTCATTCAAAAAACATTTACTAAGCCCCTACTCTGTGCACAGGCAGCTAGGTGGAGCAGTGGATAGAGTGCCCAGCCTGGAGTCGGGAAAATGTGGGGTCAAATTTGGCCTCAGACACTTACTATCTATGTGATTCTGGGTAAGTCACTTAACCTTATTTGCTTCAGTTTCCTTATCTGCAAAATGAGCTGGAGCAGGAAAGGGCAAACCATTCCAGCATCTTTGCTAAGAGAAGCCTAAATAGGATCACAAAAAAGTATGAAATGATTGAACAACAACAACTCTGCACAAAGCACAGTGTTAGGCACTGGATAAACTGAAAACCTGAATCTTCTATTTATGGGGCAAGAAAGAAATGGAATCACAGACGAAAAATAGTTCTCCCATTCGAAAAATAGTTCTCCCATTTGATTGTACAGACTTTATATGTAACCCTGATGTTTTATCAAAACCATACAAATAAGCGGACCACTGAATGAACTCGATACTAAATGTATATTAGTAGAGGCTGGAGAAAGGGTGTTGGAATAGAATCAGGAAGATTCTGCCCCAGATACACCCGTGAGACCCTAAGCAAGTCAATCTCTAAGCCTCTGTTTCCCTATATGTTAAACAGGGAGAATAACAGCACCTATCTCTCAAGGTTGTTGTGAGGATCAAACAAGATAATAAATGTAAAGGGTTTTGTGAACATGAAAACACTATCTGACTGCCAGTTCACAGTACTCTGCCTCTCAAATAAATGCATGGCAAGTACATGTTGATCTTTGCAGGTATTAATAGATGAGCAGTTTAAGAAAGCTTGCACAAGTTTCTGTGGCCAGCTATAGATACATCCTTCTCACCTTGGACAACAGTTGCTTTGAAATTTTGCTCTCAGAAAGCAAAGAAAAAGTGGTTTAAGGTAATGGTCTAAGACTCTCCTCCTAAATGTAGTAGCAGGGCTAGTATAGCAGAAAGCAACCAATGGCACTTGGTGCCCCTAAATGGCAGCTGGTGACATCTGACAGCTTCCTTTTTTATTTCTAGCTTATTCTTCCATATCCTATCCTTTTCTTATTTTCCCCTTTACCCTGTTAATGGCCCACAGCACTCCGAAAGAAGGTGTCTGACCCAAAATGGGACCAAATGTTGTCAATCTACTAGATCTTTCTAAGTAATGAATAGAACTTTTCCTGGAGGATGTCTCCCATGGCTGATCGCTGACATGGCATCCAATGCTTGATAGGCTGTCAAGGGTTTAGCTGGTTGACAGAATATCACTGTGTTTCCAAAACAATGTAAAATTTCCTTCTGCTGCGTGGAGCAATTTTGGAATTCAAACCAAGCATACCTCAGAGTCCTTCTTGGAGGTAATTTGTACTAAGCTGTCAGCAGCTGCAGTGGGTGTTCTAATGTATGTGCCACCATTCACAGACTTATGTGTCACTTAAGAACGTCTGATCTAGAAGAAATTTTTTTCTTTTCCTCCTCCAGCACTAGGCTTTTTTTTCTGTGTTGAGTCATATGATACTGTTACTGCCATCTTTCTAACCTAAATGTCACTGAGGTCCAATCAACTGATATTTCATAAGGGAGTTGGGGACAAGGTTAGTGCAAAATCACAGACTCAGAATCCCAGGAAATTAGCATTGGAAGGGACCTTGGAGATCATCTTATCCAGAATTAGATAATCAATGCTCAAAAGATTTAACAGTGAATTTTCCTATTATAGCAACCACTGTGTTTGTCATTGAAACAGAAATTTTAAAATTTTAAAATTGAATTATGTGATGATGGTCCTTTGTTATGTTACCAGTGAGTAGTGGAGGATCACGTACTAAATAAACTGTCAGAGCTAAGGGTGGTGAGAGGCAGAGCTAAGAGAAGGATTCTTAATTTGCTTCTTTTTATGGAATTATTATACCTTTTGTTCAGGTCCAGAATAAGGGTCTGACCCACCCAGCTCCCCTTGTTTGCACACTGTAAGGGGTGGGGGAAGACTACTGTGTTCTTAGTTGCTAAAATTTTTTACTCCCTGTCCCCACCACCCCCTTGAATGGAATCCTCTCCTTACCCATCTTTGCCTCTTGGAATCCTTAGGTCTCTTCAATATTCAACTCAATTACTGCATCCTACAGGAGGTTGTTCCTGATTCTCCACCCTTCCCAACGTCTTAGTATTTCCCCCACTCTCCTAAAATATTGTATGTGTGTGTGTGCATGCGTATACATACATAACTTATGAAATAGCAGTATATATGTATATGCATACAAAGTACACATGTATACCTTGTATCCATACATAAACATTCATATGTGTGCATGTGTTTTTGCTTCCCTATAAAGGGCAGGAACTGAGTGACAGAATCATAGAATTTCAGCGTTGGAAGAAAGCTCAGTGGCTGTCTAGTCTAATACATAACTGACAGCTGGGTGGATCAGTGAATCAGCCTAGAGTCAGGAAGAGCTGAGTTCAAATGCATCCTTAGACACTTACTAGCTAAACTCGGTTAGCCTCCATTTCCTCAACTCTAAAATGGAACCAGTACTAACACCCACCTAGCAGGGTTGTTGTGAGAATCAAATGAGATAATATTTATAAAGCACAAAGCACTAGTAAGTGCTTAATAAATTCTTGTCTCCTTCCTTCCAAATAAGCCTTAATTTAACACATTTCACACATGGTCATCCAGCTCTAGCTTGGAGGGTTCCTATTGGGAAAAATGCCATAATATACAGTAAGAAGCGAAAGCCTTTAACATAACCACTGGATGTGATGACCTGTTAAAAAATCACAATTCAGACACTGAGTCATAACTTAGATACTGTGACCGGTATACAACAATATCCAACCTTGACTGCCTGGGCATTTACCCAACAGCGCTGGGTAAATGCCTGGATGTCTGGGAGCTAGGTTCAATACTAAGTATAAACTATTAGCCAAAACATTAACTAAGAAGAAAAACCCAAAATATCCACCAATCCCTTTGTCTGATTTCTATAATTATCACAGGGATTTGGGTTTTGGTTTTTTTGGTTTTTTTGCAGGGGTCCAACCTGTAGTCTGGCTGCCGCCCCAGACTGATGACTATCACATTCTTGGCAGATCCATCATACTGCCCCAATGTAAGTAATTCAATTGATTTAAACTACTACCTATAGTCAATCTGGAGCTCTTTGGCCTCTTCCCTTAGTATCTAACTTACCCCATTGTTTTGGGAAAAAAGGCACAGAGTTCCCTAGTCAGGGGAATTCTGGATCCTACAAGGGCTTTCAATGAGGAGGGACCCATTATCTCCTGAGGAAACCAATTTAACTCTTGGATACCTCTAATTACTAGGATAACCCTAAACTTTTCCTATACTTAATCCACATTCAGGTAGGACTCCTGTAGTGTAAATTGGACAGGGATGTTGTCTTAGAAGCAGGAATGCTAACCTAACAGCATCATACCCCACCCCTGCTGGCACCACTGAGCGTCTCCTTGGGGCTTATGGAAAGCTTCAAGAAAGTTTTCATGTTCCTGGGTCTAAATGCTGGGAACTGAGGTTAAAGGAATTTACTTGCCTTAACATAAATATGAGGAGTGTTTTATTTTAGGGGATGTGGGAGAGATTGACCCCTCAACAAAGTCTTACCAGCTAGCCAAGGTTCCTTTTGTGTCCTCTTGGGCCTGGCAAACAAATGAGCTGCAAATGTGTTGAAGTTCCAAGATTGTTTGCTGGGAGCAATTTCACAAAAGGTCCCTTTAAGGGAAAAAGAGTTCTAGCAACAGAGGAGGGGTCAGAAGCAGCAAATGTCATTTTCAGAGGCAGAGACAGCGGGCAGCTGGGTAGGCAGTGTGGAGCAGGAGTCAGGCACAGCGAGCTGCTGAGAGACAGACCCGACCACCTGTATTCCAATCATAATGCAACTCTGGGAGCACGAGCTGTCTGAAGAATAGTCCCTCTCCCGTTGTCATGACAATTTGTAGGAGATTGTAGTCCTCTATGCCTGGTGGGGTTTGGTTGTTTGTTTGTTTGTTTTGGAGGGGGGAGGAGAATGATTCTACCACTTAGTTTTCCCTTATTATTATTTTTGTTATTCTATATGAATTCCATGGCTCAAAGTCAATATATGTAAGACCCTCTTCATTGGTGGAGATTGATTGATTACTCAGTGTTCCAAATTTGAGAGAGAAGAGATCTTGGGCTTCTGGCTTCCAACTTTGAGAGTGGAGCTGTCTTCAGTAGTTCCAGATATTTCTGGGAAAGAAAACTTCGCCCCAGTCTTTCTTTCCCTTTAGGGACCTCTCCCCGAAAAGAGTCTGTAACCCAGGGTCTTCCCTCTCCAAGCTAGAAACCAAAAGGCCAAGATCTCTCTTCTCTCAAGCTCTCACCAACTCCACCTCTTGCACAGGCATGAAGGATTGAGTAATCCATCTCCACCAGTGAGGAGTCTTATACAAATGGGATTTGAGCTGGGGTTACATAGTAAAAGTTTTGATTTTTGATTTATATTCCTTATTTGGTATGTTGGTAAGGAATGTACTTGATGGGTACTTGAGACGCATTTACGTAATGAAATATAATGTGTGACAATGGAATATAAACATATTTCTATATATAATGGTGGGGGGATGAGACAATGAAGGACGGGTCTTGGGAGCATTTGTGTTTGGTGAGCCTATTTCTGGAAGTCTCAGTTCTCCATTTCAGAGCATGTGCAGGTATCCTTTAACTGTTTCCTGTCCACTTGTTGTGGGGGCAAGAAAAGCCATTTGATTGGCTTCCAAGCCAGAAATGGGTGTGCATGCACAAGGCACTAACCAACCTAGCAATCTCTTTCTCTGGCTCTGTTCAAGTGAGGAATGTGAACTAGAGCAATTCTCTGGGTAGGTGAAGGGCCCTTGGCCTCTCCAGTCCAGTCACCAGGAAGCTGTGAGACCGTGACATTACTTTTCTTTTTCTTGTCTCCATTCATCTATTCTTTCCTACTCCAGGTTGAAGGAGTATTGGAGATGGCTACAAGCTTATGCTGAAAAGCAAGTTGCCTGAGGGGCAGGCATGTAGTCCATACCAGAGTTGGACTCTTCTGGACCAGGGCTGTCCAAAATGCCGCAGGGATGTGGCCCACAGTGAAATTTATGCAGCTGGCCTACCAGCATAGAAATTTACATAAATGCTTTTCGTTTACGAAGCTGAGCTACTGCAGAGCTCTCACTAAAATGGCAAATCAAAATATATTGTCTATTGTTTGAATACAAACCTAAGGTTGGACAGCCCTGGTCTAGACTATTCAGCCAGCAGCTGAAATCAATGCACCTATGCAGCCCTGAGGAATTTCTTGCTTGATCTAATACCGAAGTGGATTGACGCCAAGATATCTTGTGTGTTCTTCAAGCAAGGGAGCAACCTCTTCCATCAGCTATGCAACATTTAGAAGTGACCCTCCAAATGGTGGGGCAGATGCTTTATGGTGACTACTTTAAGGCTGTACTTGACTCTCCCCAAGGACTGAGGTGGTGGAAGGGTGGGTGTGTTCCTAGTTTGGGGTAATGTTTCTATACATCTTCTCAGTGACTCCTTTGTAAAAGCTAATTAATATTAATTAGATGATATTAGGGCAGCAATCACTGATGTTACTGGGAAGAGTACGCCAGAATGGAGGTTCAAGGAAATAGCATTAGAAAGATACCTCAAATCCTTCAAGGTTAACCCTAGAACCCTCAGTGGAAAACATAGCTAGGTGGAGGAACCCAACTTGCTAGTGTGAATTGTAGTTGGAATAATGACCCCCAGAGCATATGTGTCCTATATTTCTATACAGTATATATATGTATACACATATGTATAAAACTTGTATTGTAATGACAACAATAATACAATGTATTATTTGTATATTGTCTTCATGTTACTTAAAACACACCACACTGAACCTGGGGTGGATAGGGGTTCCAGAGTTATCACCAGAGTTATGGGACCCCTGCTACATTTGAGAATACATATCAGTCTCCATTCTTTCCTCACCATATTGAAGGACATTTGATATTCTCTCTGAGTATTTTAGGCATCTCCTTGGATTCCTGCTTTCCCGTAAATCATCTTTTCTGTTCCCACGACCAGAGCCACTAAGCCCCCACCTTCAAGTTCAACCACACCATAGTTTCAAGGTCCAAATCAGCGCCTAAGAATAGGAAATACAAGGACACTTACGGGTGGTCCCATTTTGATCTTGTACTCCAGCTCCAAAAACTGGCTATTGTCTTGTACATTTGATTGGTTTTTTTAAACTGTGCTCACATGTTGTCTCTCATGTCTGACTCCCTATTTTTGTTGCCTCACTAGAATCCTAGATCTTCTTAGGTTAGTGTTTTGTTCTACCTCTTCCCCTCAAATTTTTCTAGGGTCTTGGGTCCTGCCCTTATATCCTAGTCTCTATGTCTGGGTCTTTGCTAACTACTGTTACCATCCTCCCTTCCTGTCTAAAAATTTTGCCTGTTTCTAGCTTCCATATTCCCATGATACTACATTCTGCCTTCTGGCTTGGTTTTCCTCTTATTCCCCAGTGAAGCCCTGTGATGCTAAGAAATTGTATATCTGCCTGGAGTCCTTTGTATTGCCTGCTGCCTTCTCAAATCACCCCTATTTATTTTTTCCCCAGTTGCTTGTCATTCACGGGCTGTCCTGTCCCATTCTTAACTGGTATCTAGCTGTGATGGGTATAGAAGAGGTGTCTGTTTTGTTTTGTTTTTTCGTAGCTCATAGTATTGTCTACCACCCAGTATAAAAAGTAAAATCAGGATCATTAATACAGCTTAAGAACTTCCCCAAGAGGCAGTGATAAAGTAGTACATAAATATCTAGCCTGAAAGTCGTAAAGACCTGGGTCAAGTCTTGCTTTGACACTGAGTAGCTGTGTGACCATGAACAAATCTCTTAGTGCCCTTGGCATCTCTCTAGTGGAAAAACTGACTATCTGGATCATTGAAAGGAATCTCCAACATCAGTTAAATCACAAGTCAAGATCAAAAATAAAATAAATCTCCTGGTGACCTCTCTCCCATGATCAATAAAAGCATAACTTAATTCATCTCCAATAAAGATGGATAAAAGCAAAATGCTATTATCAGTTACTGAAAGAAGAGATTCTTAGGAAGAAGGCTTATGCAATTTACCAAGATAAAGTGAGCTGAGTCCAGAGAGTCTGATTTAATTGAAATTCTGATTTCAATCCAGAGATTTCATTTAAAAGATGTTATCACAGAAGAGAAATCTTCTGAAAATAGATTTATACTGTAACCAAGCCAAAAATGGCTAATTCTTCATTGTACTACTCATAAAACTCATGTTTGTTGCTTCCTCTGAGACATTAGTGGCTATTTGGTCTATGACTTAGGGAGGAAATTTGACCCTTACACCAAACCATTAACATTCATCCTGCATCATGTCAATATTCAAATGGGCCTGGCACAGACCCAAGAAAACTGTGAAAGTGTTAAGGGGATAAACCTAAGAGATGAGAAATGTCTTTTATAAGGTGCTTTCTGGAGTCATACAATGTGCAGATTCTAATTATCCTGGTTAATGTAGAGAAGCATGGGAACCACATCTCTCTCTCTCTCTCTCTCTCTCTCTCTCTCTTTCTCTCTCTCTTTCTTTCTCTCCCCTCCCCCCCATATAATATATGTATATGTACATACATGCATGTATGCATTAGGTTGCTGTTCAGGTCTTTCTTCCCAGTTGCCAAGGTTGAATTTTGGAGTTCAACACCTCCCCCAAAAGATCACATAGCAAGGAGGCAAGTAGAAAATGCATTGGAAAGATCGTTGAGCTTGGAATGCTGAATTTAGACTCAGGGAAACTTAGTTTGAACCCTGGCTCTGCCATTTATACCATCTGGGTGACCTTGGATAAGTCACTTAAGGTCTCTGAGCCTCAGTTGTCCATAAAATCAGTGGGGTATACTAGTTGACTTCTCAAGTCTCTTCCAGCTCTGGATCTATGATATTACCACTTGAGCAGCAACTTAGAAGCAAAAGTCTAGAGATTATTATGATCGATTTCATTTTTTTCTTCTTTTGCTTCTTCCTCCTTTCTAACTAGCCCCATCAATAATATTAAGCACATTTATTGAGTACCTACTAACTACAGTCAATGCATCAGGGTATAAAAATAATGGGGCTGGGCAGGCAGATACCAAATATTTGCATAAAAGGAGAGAAAAGGGTCAATATCAGACCCTGCCAGGTTTTACAGGTTCCTTAGAACACATGCATCAGAGAGAGAAGTTTGGATAAACCATAAGAAATCACTGCCCCTCCTATACCCCAAGCAGATAAAAAAGATGTTATAAATGGATAAAAATACCAATAGCGGCACATTTTGATGTAGAAAGAAACTGGAAACAAAGTAGGGGCCCATAGACTGGGTGGATGACTGTGCAAATGTGGTGTATGAATATGGAAAGGACATGTGCCCCTGCTCATAGGAGCATTTTCTTTATGTGGGCACTAAGGGGTTTTTACTGTAAGAGTTACTCAGGATGCTGCTGTGTGTCCTTCATTTTTGAAGAGGACCAGTGACATCATGGATAATGTCTTGACTTGTATGTGAATTGGATTTAAGTGCATCAAGGTTGCACAAAGTAATCAGCCTCACTATCTCTCTTCTTGAGTCATCAAAGTCCAGTGGCAGGGTAAAATCAAGACAACTGGTGATGGCCTGGGACTCAATGGATGACCTTTGTATATCTTAGATGTATGACCAAGCTTTAAGCACTTCATAGTGCCTGCTTCAGCTGCCTTCAGGGCCATTGGAACAAATCGTTCTCATCTACCCATTCTACTGGGGAAAGTCTTCACACACTTGGAGCAGACATCCCCCTAACTCACCAATAGGCTTGAGGCCTGTCTGTTACCCTCAACCTGGTTTAGCCCATCTGCTGAGACAATTTACTGGGGTGTGACCACTGGGCATACTACAGCTTCTTGGAGCCATAGATGTGAGTGGGGTGAATCAGGTGGACACCAAAGGTGGATGAGCAGCCATGAAAAGTGTTGTATGGGGGGAGAGGAAGAGGGGGGAGAGAGAGAGAGGAAGAGAAAGAGAGACACAGAGACAGAGAGACAGAGAGAGAGAGAGAGAGAGAGAGAGAGACAGAGAGACAGAGAGAGAGAGAGAGAGAGAATTAAGCCTAAAGCACTAATTAACCACGATTCTGCTACTTGTTCCAAAGATCTTGGCACCCAGAACAAAGTGTCTCCTTCCAGAGAGGAGGAAAGGACATTCAAGCTAAGACTGTGGGGGGAAAACGTCATTCTGTAAGAAACATTTCTAGGAAGGATATTTTTCCCCCTTAGGGAGTATTTTTTTTTCTCCTTTAGACTAGTAACTAAGTATATTAAGGGTTTCTCATTTTTAAAGCTATATAGTAGGGGAAACTGTGGGGCTTCAAACTAATGGAGCATAGCTGAACCCACTCATCCAACTGTGAGGAAGACATTATACTCAGCTAAGGACTCCAGCTGAAGAAAGAACCTGGAAGCAGAAAAGCTCTACTACCACGTACCCAAAAGATTTGTTGTTGGCAGGCACCAAAAGCAACCACAGGACCAGGAGAGCAACACTGAGCAGCAGCTGCTTAAAATTAGCAGGGAACAACCACCAGCGACTCCACGTCTGCTAGAGACAATGCACCTCGGATGGTGAGGGGCTTGGAAATTATCTTATAGCTGGAATGATTGAAGGATGAGGGATATTTACTTTAGAGAACAAAACACCAAGGAGGGGCATGGTAGTTATTTTAATAATTTGAAGGGCTTTCATGTGGAAGAATGAACGGATTTGCTCTATAGGGTTTAATATAGCAGAACCTAGGAGCAGTAGGTGAAGGCTATATGGAGGCATATGTTAGCTCGGTGTAAGGAAGAAAAACTATAATGGTCCAATAATGTAATGGAATATATGACAAGAGGACAGTGAATTCCTTGTTATAGAAGAGTAGTCCAAGAATTCCACAGATGGAAGGGAGTTTGGAAATCATCTAGCCCAATACTTATTTTTACAAATGAGGGAAGTATGGTACAGAGAGTAGTCATTCATTCTGTTTGTGCATCTGTCAAGGATATTACATGCTAGATTTCTGTATTAGGTGGGAAGTTGGTATAGATGACCTTTAATGTCCATTCTAGCTCAGAAAATCTATGATTTTCTATAAGACTCTGGTCAGAATGAAGCTGTGAAGAAGGAAAATAATCCGTCTTTTGTTGGACATCTAGTATTTCTCTAGGGACTTTTTAATGAAGGCAAAATATTTTTATTGACAATAGAAAATTGAAAGTTTTTCATTCTCATATTTTAAGATATCCAGAAGATTTTGATCTAGGAGTCTCTCTAAATTATTAAACTGAGGTAATTCTTTTGTATGCAGGAATACATTTTCCCCTATATGCAGAAACATAACCAGGAATTCTGGTGCTTGGGATAAGGAAAAACAAGGAAGTGAGAATCTAAGGAGAAATCAGGAGTCCAGCCATAGGAAGGGAGCAAGGAAGTGTCAAACCAAGGAGAAACTCACTTGGAGTGAAGGAAGAGCTTGGGATCCTACTTCAGGGCATGTTAGTCTTTACCTTCACTGTGCTACGGGTTATTTTAGTGTTTGAATATAGTCATGGTGATGGAGAGACAGCTCTTCCACTCAGGGAGTTCTACCTGTGACTCCCAGAGAGTGCTAGCTAATGCCCACAAGGATCCTCAAGCATCCTAACCCCCTACCCCACAAAGAATTAGAGTGGAGTGATTCAAAGTTGTCTCCTACAACCCTTGAATGAGTCAAGGATGTTGAGGTGGCACCACTCTAAATTTCAGTACCTAGGACAGAGCTGTTTACCCCACCCCAGTTCTGCCATTATTTCATCAATGTCTTCATCCTTATAATAGATCCAGAACTAAATAATAATAATAATGATAATATTAATAAAAGTTCTGGGAAATAATATTAATTGATGATAACAATCATAGCATTTATATAGTATATATAGTGTACATATGTATATATAATATATGTAATAATATAATGTATATATGTATATAATATGTACCAGGCACTGTCCAAAGCATTTGGGTGTTCCTAAAGTCTGGACACATAGGAAATGTGGAGTTATTGCATCAAGTTCATGTGAATCTTGCAAAGCGCATCAACCTTTGCATCACAAATGATGGAAATCATACTGAAGATGTTATTTGTTAATAGTCCAATTAAATAAAATATCGTTGAAATTTTCATTCATTTCATTTCTGGAAAATATGCATTTTTGCCTATGTGTCCAGACTTTAGGAACACCCTATCTCATTTGACCTTCACAAGAACCTTGAAAGGTAGACACTAGTATTATCCCCATTTGACAGTTGAGGAAACTGAAAAGTTAAGTGACTGCCCAAGATCACACAGCCAGTAAATATCTGAGGCTGGCTTTGAATTCAGGTCTATCTGATTCCAGCCCCAGTACTCTATCCACAGTACCAAGCTGGCTGCACTGTCCTTAGCCAGCTTTATGCTTTTATGTGACCTGGCCCAACCTCTACTATGTAGAGAAGAAAGAAACTGGAAAGTCAAGGAAAGACTGAAGGAATGAGGAAAGGCCCTAGTAAAGCTATGAAAACCCTCTATCTGGTAGGGAGGAGCCCTGCTAGCTAACAAAGAGATTCTGATACTGAAGAAGTCTAGCCCTTCCTTCACGTCTTCCCTGTTCTTCCCTCGCATACACTGCAAAAAAAAGGGTAAGTACACTTTTGGGATACATGGATCATTTTAACTTTTTTGAGAATTTAATAATTATCCAGTCTTCCTTATAATACTGCTTCTGCATTTGGAGGTAGAAATTTAGCTCTAACAAAAATATAAATGTGTGATATGCTGTCCAGAGGGATATGACTATGTTTCTCATTGATATTCAACATGCATAGCTTACCAGCCTTTGAAAACTAAACACAAGTCAAGACACATCTGTTTAATATAGTTTTACAGCACTTACCGTTATTTTGTGGTTTTTATCTTGTCATTTTGATGTAGTATTCCAGGCCTGCATTCTAAGTGTAATTCTATTTAATGTACAAAATGTGATATAAATGTTGGCATAAATTATACATGAAAATAAATTACATTGTATTATAATGGTGAAAAATAAAAATTTTCATATTCTTTATTTAATACTTTCTCCCTGCAACAATCCCTAACGGACAATTAAATTGACTTACTGTGAGTGAAAGGTTTTTCCTAGGTCATGGCAACCATATGTTATATCAGTCCTATCAGTACTTGAGAGAACCTCCGCAGTTGAATCATATTGTGTGTAAATTAAAATAAGCTGAGAATCTTATCTGATGCCCACAAGGCACAAGATTCTGCTTCTTGTAGAGTTAACCTTAGGATGTCACATCTATTTTACTTAGGCACCAGTAAGGGTCTCTGAGAGGGCTGGCCAGAGGTGGGAATTATTTCACCCCAGAGGATTTTGATTTATTTTCTCTAATGGCTAGAGGCACAAAGAGTCTTCTATAGAAACACTGCCATTGTGCAAAGATAGAGCAACTATTAAATTGAGATTAAGGAGGAACTTATACTAATGGTGGGAGAAGAGGGACAGAACAAGGAAAATTCACTGTCAGAATTTTATAGATTTGACATGATGCAAAAGGATCATAACTGAATGAATGAATGAATGTGAAAGCATTTATCAAGTGCTTACTATGTGCCAGTACCATGCTAAGCTCTGGAAATACAAATACAAAAATGATATCCCCGCCCTCAAGAAGCTAGATGACCTGGGAATCAATACATGTTGGATAATCATGGCTAGGAAAGTTTTGGTCTGATGAATAGCAGGAATGATAAATTGATCCATGGGACAGTTAATTTATACACCCTTAACAGAAGCACTCACTCTCTAATCAAGACAACTTGGTTCTAGAGTGAGAGTTCCCATGTGCAGGGCATTACCTGCCCCAGGGTCCAGGGGCATGATTTCTGAAGATCCAGTCTTGAAGGTTCTCTCTAGGTGGGAAGAGAAGGGCAGTGGTAGGCCAGATAGCATGATGGCCCCAAGGGGGAATGGCTTGGATAGGAATAATTTTTGTAACACAGCACTAACCAGGGCAGCCTAAGCATTCCAATTCTGCATCGTTGTAGGGTTTTTTTTTAATTTCTTCCAGGATAACAATACTTATTTAGAAATTCCTAGAGTTCTGGTGTGGCAGAGCTGGCACATCCCCCCAAGCTTGGAACATAGTTCTCTTAACTCTACAAGCCATCATACCCCACTGAAAAACTCAAGGGTCACGTTAGTTGGCTGGGAACATGGCCAGGCAGCAAAAACGGTCTCAGATTCAGTCTCAGACTTTGGATTCTTTCTTTGGTGAAAAAGAAGACCAAAACATACAGCCTAAAGAAGTCAACAAAGTCAAAGAGCTTACAACAAAAGCCTCCAAGAAAAACATGAACTGGTCTCAGGCCATGAAAGAGCTCAAAAAAGATTTGGAAAAGCAAGTTAGAAAAGTAGAGGAAAAATTGGGAAGAGAAATGAGAAGGATGCAAGAAAACCATGAAAAACAAGTCAATGACTTGCTAAAGGAGACTCAAAAAAATACTGAAAAATATACTGAAGAAAACAACACCTTAAAAAATAGACTAACTCAAATGGCAAAAGAGCTCCAAAAAGCCAATGAGGAGAAGAATGCCTTGAAAGGCAGAATTAGCCAAATGGAAAAGGAGGTCCAAAAGACCACTGAAGAAAATGCTACCTTAAAAATGAGATTGGAGCAAGTGGAAGCTAGTGACTTTATGAGAAATCAAGATATTATAAAACAGAACCAAAGGAATGAAAAAATGGAAGACAATGTCAAATATCTCATTGGAAAAACCACTGACCTGGAAAATAGATCCAGGAGAGATAATTTAAAAATTATTGGACTACCTGAAAGCCATGATCAAAAAAAGAGCCTAGATATCATCTTTCAAGAAATTATCAAGGAGAACTGCCCTGATATTCTAGAGCCACAGGGCACAATAGAAATTGAAAGACTCCACAGATCGTCTCCTCAAATAGATCCCAAAAAGAAATCTCCTAGGAATATTGTTGCCAAATTCCAGAGCTCCCAGATCAAGGAGAAAATACTGCAAGCAGCCAGAATGAAACAATTTGAGTATTGTGGAAACATAATCAGAATAACCCAAGATCTAGCAGCTTCTACATTAAGAGATTGAAGGGCTTGGAATACGATATTCTGGAGGTCAATGGAGCTAGGATTAAAACCAAGAATCACCTACCCAGCAAAACTGAGTATCATGCTCCAAGGCAAAATATGGATTTTCAATAAAATAGAGGACTTTCAAGCTTTCTCAGTGAAAAGACCAGAGCTGAATAGAAAACATGACTTTCAAACACAAGAATCAAGAGAAGCATGAAAAAGTAATCAAGAAAAAGAACAAGAAAAAGAAATTGCAAGGGACTTACTAAAGTCGAACTGCTTTGTTTACATTCCTACATGGAAAGATGATGGGTATGATTCATGAGACTTCAGCATCATAGTAGCTGAAGGAAATATGCATATATATGTTTATGTATATATATGTATATGTGAGTGTGTATGTATGTATATATGTACATGTATATATATATATTTATATATATATATATGGAGAGAGAGAGACAGAGAGAGAGACAGAGAGACAGAGGGCACAGGGTGAGTTAAAGATGAAGGGAAGATATCTAAAAGAAATAAAATCAAATTAAGGGATGAGAGAGGAATATAGTGAGAGAGGGAGATAGGGAGAGATAGAATGGGGTAAATTATCTCACATAAAAGTGGCAAGAAAAAGCAGTTCTGTAGGAAGAGAAGAGAAGGCAGGTGAGGGGGAATGAGTGAATCTTGCTCTCATCAGATTTGACCTGAGGAGGGAATACCATGCATACTCAATTGGGTATCTTACCCCACAGGAAAGAAGAAGGAAGAAGATAAAAAGTGGGGGATGATAGAAGGGAGGGCAGATGGGGGTGGAGGTAATCAAAAACAAACACTTTCAAAAAGGGACAGGGTCAAGGGAGAAAATTCAATAAAGGGGTATAGGTTAGGAAGGAGCAAAATATAGTTAGTCTTTCACAACATGAGTATTGTGGAAGGGTTATACATAATGATACACATGTGGCCTAGGTTGAATTGCTTGACTTCTTAGGGAGGGTGGGTGGGAAGGGAAGAGGGGAGAGAATTTGGAACTCAAAGTTTTAAAAACAGATGTTCAAAAACAAAAAAAAAGTTTTTGCATGCACCTAGTAAATAAGATACACAGGCAATGGGGCGTAGAAATTTATCTTGCCCTACAAGAAAGGAAGGGAAAAGGGGATGGGAGGGGAGTGGGGTGACAGAAGGGAGGGCTGACTAGGGAACAGGGCAACCAGAATATACTCCATCTTGGAGTGGGGGGGAGGGTAGAAATGGGGAAAAAATTTGTAATTCAAACTCTTGTGAAAATCAATGCCAAAAACTAAATATATTAAATTAAAAAAAAAGAAATTCCTAGAGTTTAAAAAAATTAAAAAGCTGTGCACTTGCCCTGTAGATAATGAGGCTGCCTTATTAAAAGTGACATGTTGGGACCTTTTGCCTTTTGCCAATATGATTTGCCACTGGAAGGCAACAGGCCTGACTGTACCAAACAGCTGCTGAGTAGTAAGGTGAACAGAGAAATTCTGACACCATCTGCTCTGGAGAACTACCAGGTCTGCTTCTTGCATCCTGGCAATCCAGAACACAGAAACCAAAGATAAAGCTAAGGCATCTGCCAATTTGCTTCTAATTCCCTAAAGTTATTTTATAATGTCTCTTCTAATGGATGTGCTGTAAAAATGCAAATGCAATGAACTAGCAATTCCCACATATAGCTTCTCTAATTAATGTGTTAGAATTATTCATTTCTGAATCTAAATGACCTAGAGATGTCCAATTATAGAGAAAATGCTATAAAGGGTGTGCCCCAGAAAATTAGTGTAACCTTAGTGTCTGGACCAGTTCTAGATGAGTTCTGTGGGTATGGAGCTAGATTGTGGTATCCACTGAGTTCTGCTATGGTCCATTTCTTTTTTTTTAAGATTTTTTTATTTTTAGCTTACAACACTCAGTTCCACATGATTTTGAGTTTTTTATTTTCTTCTCCACCCTTCCCAAGATGGCATGGAATCTGATATATCTTCTACCTATAACTTTGCACTGAACTTATTTACACAATAGTCAAGTTGTAAAGAAGAATTATGCCATGGTTCATTTCCATCCAGGAGATCACTAAGTGAAAAGGATGCTCTGTCTAAAAAAGGGCTTGTATCCACTTTGAAGTAAATCCAGGATTTCCCAGAGGGCCTAAAATTGAACCAGTTTCACCCTAGAATAGAAATGGACTTTTAGCTTTGTCTCAGAACTGCTTTCCACCCTCAAGGAACGTAGAATCCCAGATGAAAGGCCATTTCTAATTAACTTTCCAAGCTAGACTAAATCCTTGTACTTTTCTAGATCTCATCATATCTCAACATATACCTTGTAGGACTTGACCAGTCTAGAGCCTACTGAGAGAGTAAAAAAGAATGAAACTTCTGGTTAAGATGGCATCTTAAGTGGCACCTAGGCGGTGCAGTGAGTAGAGCACCCGCCCTTGAGTCAGGAGGATCTGAGTTCAAATCCCACCTCAGACACTTGACATACTTAGTAGCTGTGTGACCTTGGACAAGTCACTTAACCCCAATTGCCCTGCTTTCTCCCTCCAAAAAACAAACACACACACACACACACACACACATACACACAAAAGATGGCATCTTAAGAGGCTATAGAGGAACCCAGCTCTCTCACATATGCCTTAACAATGGCTTTTATTTTTATTTTTTTTTGGAGGGGGGAAGGCAGGGCAATTTCCTTTCTTCCTCTATCATCTGAGTGAAAGATGGATTGGACAGGGAAAAGATTTGAGAAAGAAAGACCAGTTGGAAGTTGTTGCTGTAGTCCAGGTTGGAGGTGAAAAGAGCCTGAACCCCATTTGTGGCTGTATAAGTGGAGAGAAGGGGACATATAAGAAAAATATTGTGAAAGCACTGTTGACAAAATTTGGCAATAGGCTGGATGTAGTGGGTGACTGAGAGTGAAGAATTAAGGATGACATAAAGGCTGAGAGTCTGGTTGACTGGGAGGATGGTATTTACTTCAACTGTAATAGGAAAATTCCAATTTGGGAACATATGGGAGAGAAAGACAAGTCTCATTTTGAATAGATTGAGTTTAAGATGCCTAGGGAGCATCCACTTTGACATGTCTGAGAGATAGGTGGAGATGTGTGTCTGTAGCTTAGGACAGACACTAGCACTGGATATATACATCTTGGAATTGTCTTCATAGAGATGACTATTGAACACACGGAAGCTAATGAGATCAACAAGTGAGATGGTACAGAGGGAGAAGAGGGTCTAGGATGGAGCCTTGGGGGATGTTCATAGTTAGTAGACATGACTTAGATAACGACTCAATAAAGGAGACTGAGGAGTGACTATACCAGGAGAATAGGGTCACAAAAACCTGGAGAGGAAGGATTATCTGGGAAACGTTGATAAATGGCATCGAATACTGCAGAGAAGTCAAGAAGAATCGGGATTGACAAAATGCCATTAGATTTGTCAATTAAGAAATCATTGATAACTTTGAAGAGGGTAGTTTCAGTTGATTGATGAGGTCAGAAGCCAAATTGCAGATGGTTTAGTAGAGAATGAAAAGAGAGGAAAGAAGCAGAGGCACTGATTGTAGATCACTTTCTCAAGAAGTTGATCCATGAAATGGGAGCCATGGCTAGCTCATGCCTATTAAGCATGGTAGCAGCTAGTATGAGAATTTTTTTTAAATATGGGAGAGACATGGGCAAGGTTGTAGGCAGCAGGGAAGGAATCAGTAGATAGAGAGAGAATGAAGATAAATTAGAAGAATAGAAAAAGGATAACCTCTCACAATTATAGAGAAGGAAAAGTCTTTGCACAAGCAAAATAAATACAGTTTAACTTAGAAGGAAAATTTTTAACTGGGAAAAATCTGCAAATATTTCCTTCATTAAAGTCTAATATTCAAAATATTCATGGAATGGTTTCAACTATAATAACAAGATCCAGTCTTCATTAATTGGTCCAAAGACATGAGCAGTTGGCAATTAAAAGGAAAAAAGCAAGATATCAACAATCATATAAAAAAGTACTCCAACTCACTAAATATAAGTAAAATGCAAATTTAAACAGCTTTAAGGTTTCAGCTCACACTCTCAGAATGGCAAAGTTGACAAAAAGGGGAAATGACAATTGTTAGAGAGAATATAGGGGGACAGATACACCGTACATTGGTTCAGTCATTCTAGAAAGCAATATGGAACTATCTCTGGTGACTGCAGTGTTAAGACCCTCTGACACAGCTATAGCGCTATTGGCACATACCTTGAAGAGATCAAAGAAAAGGAGAGAACCTATATGTACAAGGGGAGTGCGGGGACTAGCCAATGGGTATCCAGTTTCTAGAGTATTCATGTTCTGCTTGTTATCAACAATCCACGAAGAGGCTTGGTAAATGTACCTCTAGAAGCGAGTGACAGGAGGATGTCCCTTTAGCTTCTCACTTCAAAGTATATATTGATATTTAATGATTGTTTCATGTCAGGTTACTTCATGGTGAGGAAAAATCTTTTAATCAGCTGCTGAGACAGAACTGATTATGCATATAAAAAGACATGAACAGACAAACTCAATCTCTCTCCCTGGTCTCTTTTGAGGGAGAAAGAGATGCTTTAAGCTGTAAGAGATGCTGTACAGTTGCTAGATTCCCTCCCCCATCTGATTAGCATATGACAGCAAACACACGGCACTTTTGTTTCTTCTATCTCTTTTGTGTTTATTCTTTCCTGATCTTTCCTGAATGAGGGAATATCAGAGATGAAATAGACCAAGGTAAGACCTTGTGGCCTGCAAAAAGTCAGAACGGTCACTACAGGTACAGCAAATGGAGCTCTTGGCAGAATAATTGACCAGTTCCTTCATTACACAATAATATTGAGAGAACTTTTTCTTTTTTTGATACAGCAAAGAAGTGGATACTAAGAAGGTACCCACCAATCACGGAATGACTGAAACATGAGTATATGAATGTAAGGGGATACTATTGTATTGTAGATGATGCAAGGGGTGGATTCAGAGAAACCTAAGAAGACTTATGTGAACTGATGCAGATAAGCTAAGCAGAACCCAGGAAAACAGTAGAGATACATAAATATAGATATACAATTTATGTATGTATTGTAACATATATGTGTGTATACATCCATGTATACATATGTGTACATGTGCATGTGTGCATATAAATGTGTATAACAACATGGTAAAGAAAAACAACTTTGAAACACTGAAGAACTCTGATCAATGTAAAGGATGAACTTCAATGACTAATGATGGCTCCAACCTCTTGACAGAGAGGTAACAGACTAAAAGTTCATAAAGGAAAATACATTTTCACATATGGTCAACGTGTGGACTTGTTTGCTTGATTATGCTACTTTGTTAAAAAAAAAGAGTGTTTTTTTTTTAATTTGGAGAGGGAGTCAGAGAATTAAAGAAGTGGGCTAGTGATAGCAATGTCTTTGCCAAAGAAGTAAGAAGGATAAAGCATCTATGAGGAATTTAAAGAAAATACATTGAAAAGATCAGAAGGAGGTTCATAGAGTAGCACAGACATGCTACATCTTCAGAATCAAGCTCCTGAACTAAGGTGTTTTTTTTAAAGCTATATATATATATTGAGATTACCAGATTCATATACAATTTCATCCTACCCCTACTGACACGCCCTGCCCCCACATTGCCAACCTTTTTTGTTCTTTTTTCTATATGTTCCTTGGTTTTTGTCAAGCTCTGAATGACAAAATTTTAAAATAAAGAATGAACAAATAATATTTGTGAGGCATTCACCTGCATTCAGGACTCTGTTGAACACTGAGATACCATATATAGTCCTATCTCTCTGGAGATTATATCACATACCTCACATACCTTAAGACCTTTCTTTCTTTCCTTCCTTCCTTCTTTCATTCTTTCTTTCCTTCTTTTCTTTCTTTTTTCCTTCCTCCCTCCCTCCCTCCCTTCCTCTCTTCTTTCCTTCCTTCCTTTTTCTTTCTTTCTTTCTTTCTTTCTTTCTTTCTTTCTTTCTTCTTTTTCTTTCTTTCTTTTCTCTTCTTTCTTTCTTGCTTTTTTATCATGCTTTCAGGGTTCCCTCCCATCTACCCACCCATTTGTGGTTATGCATGTTTGTATTAGTTTATATTGTCACTCCTCCATCTTATTCAATGAAAAACTACCATATCTTCTCCAGATGCTTTCCTCCCTTAGTCTTGGAGATGAAGGGGGAACGGGAATTGCCTCAGAGCCCTGCTCCAATACGAGTCTAATTTGACTAGCCTGAGCTCGGATCTCATCAGTGGCCACTGTCCTAAACAATCTAAACAGTTTAGACCATTCTATCAGACTTTCTTATGATACGCAAAATCACATGCAGACTTGTGGGCTGGGCTCTTGCTGTGGAAAATGCTGAGAGCAGCAACAACAAAAGCTCCCTGATTTCCTTATTGGAAACTGGAAGGCAGAGCCAGTCACACATGGTAAGGCATAAAAATATAGGCTCACAGGCCAAAATGTAGAAAATTTAAATGATGCTTTGTGTAGAAGATACCCCATTAATCTGCCAGTACCAAATTACTGAAGCCTTGCTACTAGGTAGGTTTTTACCCTTACAGAAGCAATTTGAAAAAGATAAGGTCCATCCCCTTTGGACTGGGGCTCAAGGTGCTGACTGACTCTGAGGGAGGCACATGTAAGTACAAGTTGGATGGAGCCCCAGATACTTGCTGGGAAAGAAGTTCCTCCAGTTACTCATAATGCTAGCAATTGTAATGTTCCTCTTGGCCCAGCCCTTGGGTGGAGCCCTTTTCTAGGGCTGTGAGTAAGCTGGAAAACACAGTGCTTTCTGCTTTGTCAAAATGGGGAGAAGGGAGAAATTCCTATTCAGGTGTACCTGAGAATGACAGTATGAGGCACCCAAGATCAAAATTCCAGTAGATGAGAGATGGAAATGAAAGGACCAAAGGGAGGAGGCAGTGTCTGAAGCAGAAGGAAGTAGAGAACACAAGGTCCAAGAGGGAGCTACAGGGAAGTATGATATTTAAAAAATTTGAGTGACATAATTTCTGGGTAATTAATCATTTTATTAATAATGTCACCATTTTATTGATAGAAGAGGTCAGTGGCACTCTCAAATGCCAAAGACTTGTCATGGTGGTGGGCTCACAGTTTATATGCCCTTGGAACAGTCAGTGTTCCTGAAGGTGGCAATCAACTCTGATTGGTTAACAATTAATGAGAAAATGAATATTATAATGAGTTTGGACTCATTCTAATGAGGGACTTGGGAGTGCATGACTTGGTTCACCCAAGTCATAGACAAAGAGACTTATCTGTTTCCATATTACCATCTGACAAAAGAGAATCCTCATTTCCCCAGACCTATCTGAGTAAATGCAACGAGTAAGAATCTACCCTTTTGCCTAAACTTAGAATTTCTTTATTGTCTTTGATTAGCTCCTAGTCTGGGTAAATCTTTGCCCAAGATTTCCCACACTGGTTGATTTCTGGATGAGGAAGTAGAAAAGGGGAAAAACCTTGGTCCTATTTCAATAATTAGTTATTAATATATGAAAGAAATAATCATTTCTCTCAGAAGTGAGAGCTGGGATTGAGGCTACATCAATTTGTGCCTAGCTGTGAGTGGCTGGCCACGTCCTCCAGTTTCCCCAGAAGTACTTGGAGAAAATCAGCTGGAAAGCTCTTGCTGTGGGCTCCCTCCTTCTTTCCCACACCAACAGCTGTGTCTTTAAGGCATTAGACAGTACCATG
This sequence comes from Trichosurus vulpecula, assembly GCF_011100635.1. Classification (NCBI taxonomy): domain Eukaryota; kingdom Metazoa; phylum Chordata; class Mammalia; order Diprotodontia; family Phalangeridae; genus Trichosurus; species Trichosurus vulpecula. The sequence goes on along the minus strand of NC_050576.1, from coordinate 303,127,765 downwards.
ACCTACATGACCATTTCTCACTTGATTAACACACAGAATTTTCACTGTCTGGCCACTTTCCAACATTCTCAGCAAGAGCTAAGGAACTCATAATATCCTAATTTAGAACTAGAAAGGACTATAGGAGGTCAACAAGTTCCTGTCCCTTTATTTTTCAGCTGAGGAAACTGAGGCTCTGAGAGATTATGTGACTTCCCCAGTATCACTCAGCTAGTAGGAGTCAGAGGAAGTATTTGAAACCAGGTCTTTCTGACTCCAAGTCCAACACTCTATCCACTGTACCACACTGTCTCAGGTTGCCCAGCACAGCTTGATACAGTTCAATCTAATTATTTCTGGGTAAGAGAAAGCACTTTATACCCTTCAAAGCACTATATAAATCCTTTCAATTCAATAAATATTTATTAAGCACCTACTACGTGCCAGGCACCATGCTAAGCCCTGGGGATACAAATAAGAAAAAGAAAAAGACAGTCCCTGCCTTACAATCTAAATGGGGAAGACAAGACTTCATGTTCCTTGGAGCTCAAGCCAAGCAAAACTGAAGATGGAAAGTGGAGACTTAGTTTTAGGGGCTGCCCTTCCAACAAAATGTTAATGACTGTCTGGTGTAACAACGAGCACCCTAGCATACCCAGGATGGCCTGCTAGCAGGTTCTTTGTTCTGTTTTTAAAGGAAAGCAACTTTAAAGGGGTCAACAATCTTCTTTAATTACATTCACTACTTCAGGGGAAAAGTCAGCCCCCTGAACATTAGAGAAAATACAAGCAGAGAAAATACAGAGAAAACACAAGCAGAGACATTAGAAAGACCAACAGATAGGGCTCTTAACTGCCTGAACCAAAGCAATAAACATAAAACATAAAAACAGAGCTCCTACTTTAGAGTTTATTGCAGTTTATAAAGGGGCTTTCCTCATGACCAGCCATCCTTTCTCACCACCATGCCCTCTTCTCCCCTTTTCACGTCCCCTTTATGTGTTTTCTTCCCCCATTATAAAGCAATAATAACAACAGCAATAAGCTCCTTGAGGACAGGGGCTATCTTTCTTTTTTTTTTTTTGTATTTGTATCCCCACCTTAGCACAGTGCCTGGTGCCTGGTGCCTAATAAGTGTTTAATAAATGCTTGCTATTGATTATGTCACTCCGGAACTGGAAGGGATCCTTCAAGGACCTCTAGTCCAGCCCCCTCATTTTACAGATGGGGAAACTGAGACCCAGAGGGGTTAAATGATTTGCCTGAGGTCACATAAGTGGTAGGAGGTGGGATTTGAACCTAGGTTCTTTGACTCAAAAGCCAACATTTCTTTTTCCCACTATACTACAATGACTTCTTCCTCACTACCTACAGAATAAAGTTCACGTTCATTCTTAAATTCAAGGTCTTCCACAAGCCAAATCCACATTAACTAAATTTTGCAAATATTTATTTGCAAAGCTACATGTTATAAACACTATTTGGTAAAAAAAAAAAAAAAACTTGTTGGGAAAACTAGAAAGCAGTCTGGCGGAAGTTGGGTACATACCAATATCTTATACCATTTTCCAAAATAAGGTCAAAATTGATACATGACCTAGATATAAAGGGAGATATAATAAAAAAAATTAGAAGAACATGAAACATATTACTTATCAGACTTATGGATAGAAGAAGAATTTATGAGTAAACAAGAGATAGGGAGCACTGTAGATATAAAATGGAAAAAGTTTTGTATGAATAAAACTAATGTAGCCAAGATTAAAAAGAAAGCAGAAAACTGGGGGAAAGTTTTTTTTTTCATAGTCAGTTTCTTGGATAAAGATCTTACATCTCAAATATATAGAGAACTTTGTCAAATTTAGAAGAATATGTCATTCCCCAATTGATAATCAAAGTATATGAACGGGCAACTTTTATATGAAGAAATCAAAGCTACATATAATCATATGAAAATGGCTCTAAATCATTATTGATTAGAGAATTGCAAATGAAAATAATTTTATCATCTCATACCCATCAGATTGGCTAAAATGATAGAAGGGGAAAATGGCAAATGTTGGAGGGAATGTGAAAAAATTGGGACACTAATACACTGTTGGTGGAACTGTGAACTAATCCAACCATTCTGGAGAGCAATCTGTATTTATGGCCAGAGGTATATAACTGTGTATACCCCTGGACCTGACAATACCACTAATAGGTCTGTTTCTCAAGATGATCAGGGAAAAAAGAAAAGAACCTATATGCTCTAAAATACAGCAGCTCTCTTTGTGGTGGCAAAGAATTGGAAATTGCAGGAATGCCCATCAATTGGGGAATGACTGAACAAGTTGTGGTATATGCTTGTGATGGAGACTTCTGTGCTATCAGAAATAAAGAGCTGGATGGTATTAGAAAAACATGGATAGAATTGCACAAAATAATGAAGAGCAAAATGAGCAGAACCAAGAGAGCAATGTATACCATAACAGCAATATTGTTTTAAGAACAACTTAGAGCAAATAAATGATTTTGACTATTATAAATACCCAAATCAACTACAAAGGACATATGAAGAAAGATGCTCTCTGCATCCAGAGAAAGAACTGATAAATAGAAGTATGTGTAGAATGATTTTACGTGCATATACATATCCATCTTATATCCCTCTTCTCAACTTTTCCTTTTAGTCTTTCTGAAAAATGAATAAGAGGTTATCCATCCTCAGAGGAACAGAGGACAAATAGGTATAGTACAGGCTTACATAGATGCATATGAATGTATATGCTTATATATGAGTATGATTATAGATATCTAAGTATATGTATGTATAAGTAAGGGTATGTATGTAAGAGTATATGTACGTGTTTTAACAATCGGCTAGCAGCTTCTGTGGGGGCGTAAGATGCACCCAGGAGGCTGCCGGCACGCTGGAAAAGCACAGGTTCTTTTTATCTGCTTAAACAAGGAAAGCACGGTGAAGGGGTTGAGCAGCTTACTTTAATCCAGCATTCAGTTAGCACACAGACAACATTCATTTAGTTCAGTGGAAAAAACGCCAGCATTCAGTTAGTTCAGGGGAGCATACAGGCAAGCATCAACAGACAGGCCAAATACAGATTACAGTCAGCTAGTTCAGGGGAACAAACAGCCAGTACCCTGAAGTTGAGAACATTCATTTAGTTTGGGGGAAAGCAAACCAGCTCCCCGAACCTCAAAACCAAAATACAAACAAATCACAAATATCAACAGACAGACCCAATACAATTCATAGTTACCAACATCTGGGCTTGGCCCAAGAGCAAGGGCTGGCCCAGAGTCACACTCCCCGCTGCTCCCACACCAACCGGAAAAGGAAAGAGAGCTCTTCAAGCTGTCCTCTCCCCTCTTATAGAGTATTTGACATCATCCGCCTGAATGACCAGGGCCGATTGGTTCTTGAGTTGGTCCCTCCCCCTAGCGTAGACTAGGTTAACACCCAATGGGGCGTGGCTCTGGAGTCAACACCTCCCCTCAGCCAGCCCCATGACTCATCACACAGGAAGTTCTCTTCTTCCTGGCATGGTTTCTGGGCTTCCTGTCCTGGAAGAGAAGCCCCCAGTGCCCAGCGAGGCTCAATGAGGTAAGCTGAGTCACTCAAAGAAAACAAAGGTCACTCTGGTTACAGTACGTATATACTATATATCTATATCTATGTTTAATTTTAGCCTTCTGGGGTGGGGAGAGAAAGGGGGAAAAAAAGACAAAGTAAAAAGTATACAGCAGAGAACAAAAGAAAACTTACAAGGAAGCAAAGAAAAGATGAACAGCTCTCACCACAATGCACAGTATTTATTATATAGGCTTTCTTGAAATGGAAATTTATTGCTCTATATTTTGAATCCTCTCATGTTCTGCTGTGCGCACATGACAATGTACTTTTTCTTTTATATTTGTTTCAATATTTAAGTTTATAATATGTTTCTTTCTCTTATTGTGTATTTAAGTTTTAGTATTTAAGTCTAAAATAAATTTTTAAAAAAGAAAAAAAACCAAAAAAATAAAAATGAATGAAAGAGAGAAAGACAAAAGAGTAAAAAACACTTATGTGGAGATTCCTCATTGATATTTGACTCAATAACCTAAATCCTTGGTTCCAAATTTCTGTTAGTATTATGTATATGTATACAGCAACAATCTGTAGTACCTGGCTTTAATAAGTATCACCTTGATATAGACATCAAGGTCATTAACACAGAATGAAGTACACAGAGGATGTGGGACTATTTTTTGCCTTTCTTTTTATCCCTACTGCTTAGCAAAGTGCCTGGAGCATATTAAGCACTTTAAGAAAAACTATTTGGTGCCTGACTCTGGTAGAAAGATTGCTGAATTCGGAGTCAGAGCAGGTAGGTTCTACTATCTGTTTACTGTGGGCGAATCAGGTCCCCTCTCTGGGCCTTTTTCCTCATCCGTGAAATGTGGGTTTGTGCTAAATGACCTGTATGGTTCTTCCCAGCTCCATATCTGTGATGGTATGATGAAAGATAGCCTAACAATCTGAGGAAAGTGGAAAATGTTTAAAATAGTGGTGTGGGAGGGAATTTGATCATTCAAATGGAATCGAATAACAAAAGCACACAGCATTCAGCAGGGCCCACCTAAGGTGAGGATAATGTCCATTTGTACTGGGGCTGGTGGTTCTGGATTTGTGATTTTCTGCAGGGATAATATAGCATTATAAATCTGGAGCTGCAAGGGACCTCAAAGACTAACTAGTCCAAAATTCTCATTTCACAGATAAGGGAAGTGAAGTCCAAAATGGCTAACGGGCTGATCCACGTTCACACAGTAGCAAGCATCAGAGCAGAACCAGTAACAGAGAAAGTGCATTGGAGAGTTTTACCCAGAATTGGCAAGGTGGTCGCATCAGACAGACAACGGAGCAAAGGACTCTATGGATATCATCACAACTGCAGACCATATGGTCCAAGACACAAACGAAGTCAGAAAGGGAATGAAGGACAGAGTGAAGAGGAAAGGGTAGAGGACCTAAATATCATCAGTCAATTCATTTCGGTTCCCTTCAATTCAATTTGGCTTACTTTAATTCAACTCAGCAAGGATTTCTTTTTTTTATTTATTTAATATATTTAGTTTTCAGCATTGATTTTCACAAGAGTTTGAATTACAAATTTTCTCCCCATTTCTACCCTCCCCCCCACTCCAAGATGGCGTATATTCTGGTTGCCCTGTTCTCCAGTCAGCCCTCCCTTCTGTCACCCCACTCCCCTCCCATCCCCTTTTCCCTTCCTTTCTTGTAGGGCAAGATAAATTTCTACACCCCATTGCCTGTGTATCTTATTTTCTAGGTGCATGCAAAAACTTTTTTTTGTTTGTTTTTGAAATCTGTTTTTAAAATTTTGAGTTCCAAATTCTCTCCCCTCTTCCCTTCCCACCCACCCTCCCTAAGAAGTCAAGCAATTCAACATAGGCCACATGCGTATCATTATGTATAACCCTTCCACAATACTCATGTTGTGAAAGACTAACTATATTTTGCTCCTTCCTAACCTATCCCCCTTTATTGAATTTTCTCCCTTGACCCTGTCCCTTTTTGAAAGTGTTTGTTTTTGATTACCTCCACCCCCATCTGCCCTCCCTTCTATCATCCCCCCTTTTTTTATCTTCTTCCTCCTTCTTTCCTGTGGGGTAAGATACCCAATTGAGTATGTATGGTATTCCCTCCTCAGGTCAAATCTGATGAGAGCAAGATTCACTCATTCCCCCTCACCTGCCTTCTCTTCTCTTCCTACAGAAATGCTTTTTCTTGCCACTTTTATGTGAGATAATTTACCCCATTCTATCTCTCCCTATCTCCCTCTCTCAATATATTCCTCTCTCATCCCTTAATTTGATTTTATTTCTTTTAGATATCTTCCCTTCATCTTCAACTCACCCTGTGCCCTCTCTCTCTCTCTCTGTCTCTCTCTCTCTCTCTCTCTATATATATATATATATACACACATACATATATACATACACACTCACATATACATATATATACATAAACATATATATGTATATATATGCATATTCCCTTCAGCTACCCTAATACTGAGGTCTCATGAATCATACCCATCATCTTTCCATGTAGGAATGTAAACAAAACAGTTCAATTTTAGTAAGTCCCTTGTGATTTCTTTTTCTTGTTCTTTTTCTTGATTACCTTTTCATGCTTCTCTTGATTCTTGTGTTTGAAAGTCAAATTTTCTATTCAGTTCTGGTCTTTTCACTGAGAAAGCTTGAAAGTCCTCTATTTTATTGAAAATCCATATTTTGCCTTAGAGCATGATACTCAGTTTTGCTGGGTAGGTGATTCTTGCTTTTAATCCTAGCTCCATTGACCTCCAGAATATCGTATTCCAAGCCCTTTAATCTCTTAATGTAGAAGCTGCTATATCTTGGATTATTCTGATTATGTTTCCACAATACTCAAATTGTTTCATTCTGGCTGCTTGCAGTATTTTCTCCTTGATCTGGGAGCTCTGGAATTTGGCAACAATATTCCTAGGAGATTTCTTTTTGGGATCTATTTGAGGAGACGATCTGTGGAGTCTTTCAATTTCTATTGTGCCCTGTGGCTCTAGAATATCAGGGCAGTTCTCCTTGATAATTTCTTGAAACATGATATCTACGCTCTTTTTTTGATCATGGCTTTCAGGTAGTCCAATAATTTTTAAATTATCTCTCCTGGATCTATTTTCCAGGTCAGTGGTTTTTCCAATGAGATATTTGACATTGTCTTCCATTTTTTCATTCCTTTGTTTCTGTTTTATAATATCTTGATTTCTCATCAAGTCACTAGCTTCCACTTGCTCCAGTCTAATTTTTAAGGTAGCATTTTCTTCAGTGGTCTTTTGGACCTCCTTTTCCATTTGGCTAATTCTGCCTTTCAAGGCATTCTTCTCCTCATTGGTTTTTTGGAGCTCTTTTGCAATTTCAGCAAGGATTTCTTAACTGCTATGTGATATAGTAGAAAGAAAATTGGCTTTGATGTCTGAGCACCTGGGTTCAAATCCAGACTTGTGTGCTCACTACCTGCATGACCTTAGGCAAGTTATTTAATCTTCCTGAGCTTCATTTTCCTCAAATGTAAAATAAAGGGGCTTGCTTACATGGCTTCTGAGGATCCTTCTAGTCTTCTCTGCACGATCTTATGTGCCATTTATTGTGCTAAGCATGGGAAACAAAAAAAAAAAGGAAACTGTCTGTTTTTCTACTGGAAGGAGACAATATGTCTATATGTGTATTTTCTTCTGAGGGAGAGAAAAACAAAGGAGACAATATGTACACAGATAAGTAAATACAAGATATATACAAAGTACTTGGGTGTGTGTGATATAAACATAGGGAATCATGACAAATGTAGGGAGTATGAGAAGTACAAACCAAGGATAGGTTGCAAAGCTTATCAAAAGAATAATTCTCTCTGCTCTGAATACATGTAGCACACACATGCTGATTGTATCATCTGGCCCATTTTATCAAGCCCTACTTGGTAATAGTTCACATTCCAGCATGCTTATTTTCCCTTATCCACCCCTCCTACTTCTATACTCTCCAGATCAATGAGCCTTGCCATCTGCCCTGAGGCATAATGGCTCCTCCCTGACCTAGCTGGGGCCATAATTAAATCAATTATTACTGGAAAGGGAGTTTATGGGACAGGATTTTCAAATAATAGGAGAGACATCCTTAGGAGAAACAAAGTATATTTATTTTACAAACCTTGCAAGGTTTGGGCACACCTCCACAATGGAGGAGGCGAGGTAAAAGGGAACCTGCCTTAATTTATACTGATTGAAAAGATTCCCACCCACCTCCATCACTTCTCACCATTGGCTGGGAGGTGGGCTTACAGTCTAGGCGTGAAAACTAGACAGAGGACCAAGGTTGATCTGGTCCACTCAGGTTTTCCCTATCGGAACTCAACTGCTGGGGTGGCGTCTGGAAGTCTAGGAGAAGAAATGGGGTGGGGGGGGGGAGGAGAGACCTTCCTGGAGCAGAGAACAAATAGCTCACAGGAAGTTCATTACCTTCTAACATCTGAGAGAAAGGGGGAAGGGCATGCCCACAGCTCCAGGCCCTGACTTTCCAGAATCACAAGGCCAAATCCCAAACCTCTCCTACTCCCTTAGACATACCCTGTGGAGTCTTCACAATTATCCATCCCATTCAGGAGTGTCAACCAATCAGTCAATCAACCAACATTTATTTAGTGCCTGCTGCTGCTGAACATTCACAATCCCCCAATTCCAAATCAAAGCACCCTTTCAGGGCCACCCTCCTCTATATAAGTAACTTCCTTCTATTAGAATGTAAGTTCCTTGGGGGCAGGAACCTCTCCTTCCTGTTTGTGTATCGCCCTCCCCCCCAATCCCCCAGAACTTAGCACAGTACTTAGCACATAGTAAGTGCTTAATCAATGGATTTTCTTCTATTCCTTCATACGTTCACTCATTCATTCATAGCTGTGACTAGAGAGGAAAATTTTTGCTTCTAGGAGACAGAGCAGTTTTGAGTGATGATAGATGTCTATCACCTATTGAGTGGGTGACTGAAGCTGGAGATAAAGGTCATGGAATGTGAGAAGTTTGAGAAGAGCGTGTGGGAAATGTCATCGCTCTTGATGATGACGTCACTCACAATTGAGAACTTAGTGCCATTTGAAGACTTTTGATAATGAATGCAAAAAAGAAGGAAAAGGAAAGTTAGTTCCAATCAAATTCCTAGTTGATCTAAGGCAGGAACTATTGTTTTATTTTTAAAATTGTTTTTGTTTGTCTATTTCCAGTGCTCGCCATACAGTAGGCGCTTAATAAATGCCTGCCAAGTGAATGAATTTGTGGCTGCTCTGTGTTTCCCAGGGGGCAGGGTGGTGTCATGGGAAATACATTGGACTGGGGGTCAGGGTACAAGTCCCTGCTTTGCATGACCTTGGCGAAGTCACCTGAGTCCTCTAGGTCTCAGTTTCTTCATCTGGGAGTTGGAGAATGTTCCCTCCAATGGTCTTCCACAGCTGCTTCTCCATCTTCTACTGCTTGTCAGTCGCATCTTAACAAGTCTTTAATCTGTAATCCAAGTAACGGCATAGAGATCTACATCTTGCGCATCTTCTCGGAAGAGCCCTGTTTATGTCTCTCAAAAGCCTAACTCGGCAAGAGTCTGCACCCCTGCTCCCCACTCCAGTCTATCGGCTTCAGAAACCACGCCCACTCCGCTGAGCAAAGCGAAGAAAATATGTCCTCCACGAGGCACCGTAGGGCACAGACGTAGTGCGCAGGCGCGGCTTCCCGGTCTCCGGGAGTGGCGTGTTCCCCTCCCCCAAGTAAGCGGCTTCCCGGCTTTGGAGCGACGCCGGCGGTGCCAGAGCCGCGACCTCCGGACTTCTCTCCCCGAACCCGCGCTCCCTTCTCCTCCACCGGTGGCGAAGTTTACGGAGAGCCATGGCCGAGCGCGGGGAGCTCGACTTGACCGGCGCCAAACAAAATACTGGAGTGTGGCTCGTGAAGGTAAAGGCCGACCGAGCCCCGCCCCCAGCCCCCCCCCCCCCAATCGGGGGTCCCACCATCCCTCACCCCGAAGATCCAGCCCTTCTCCCCCAAGCCCCAGAGGGGTAACCCCAGCGTGGACTGGCGAGACAGTTGTTCTAACAGCATTTATTAGACACTTGCTGTGTACCAGGCACTCCGCTCAGCACTTGGGGTGGTTGGGGCGGGTGGGAACACAAGAACCGAGACGGGGCGGCCCTCCCTGCCCTCCCTGAAATGGGGGAAACATAACATGTAGCCAGAGAAGTAAGTGCAGAGTGTAAGGTTATACATTTAGAGCTGAAAATCCAACTCCTTCACTTTACAGAGAGGGAAACTGAGGCACAGAGCGGCAAAGTGACCCGGCTTGGGGGGTGGGGGTGGTGTCAAAGGGCCACCGAGTGTCCGAGCTGTATTTGAGCCCAGGCTTATGACTTAAATCCAATGTCCCAACCGGTCCACCCCCCTTCCATCCAGTCGTTCTGGAGGGAGCCCCAACACCGGGGAGGGTGATGAGCCAAGGGCCCGGGTAGGAGGGGCCGCAGCCTGAGCCTTAAGGGGGACCCCGGGGGCAGAGGTGAGCAGAAGGTACAGCAGAAGCTATAGTGTGGCCGGTGCTTCTGCTCCAGGGTCTGGTGATTTTCTGAATTTCCCCAAGTGCCCTGTGCGAGCTTGTCCCCACGTCCGCTTCACAGGGTGATCCACAGCAGTGTTTATTCTACATACACTATTAAAGTGCCTAATGCGTGCAGCGGAGGGATACAATTTAAATATAATTTAAAACTGATTTAAATTTAAAAATGACTTAAATATGATAATGTTTCTGCCTTCTTGGAGTTTATAGCCTCGTAGAGGGACAGATAGCTGTCTTACCAAATAAGCGTATTGTAGAGATGCAGGAACAAAATATCGGTTAAGGACAGAAAGGAAGAAGGTAATTAAGCTTGAGGGAAAAGTGTATTGTACAGAGGCAGAACAGAATACTGGTTAAAATTAGAGAGGAAGAAGTTGAGAGGCAGAGGGACAGATAGGTGGCCCATGGATAGAGCGCTGGGGCTGAAGTCAGGAAGACCCAAGTTCAAATTCTTACACACTTACTTACTAGCTGTGTGACCCCTGGGCAAGGCACTTAACCTTGTTTGCCTCAGTTTCCTCTTCTGTAAAATGAGCTGGAGAAGGAAATGGCGAACTTCTCTAGGATCTTTGCCAAGAAAACCTCATATGGGGTCACGAAGAGTTGGACATGACATGACATGACATGAAAAGAGAAGAAGAACAAAATACTGGTTGAGGATGGAAGGAAGAAGGTAATTAAACTTCCTGGAAAGATTAGTTAAGCATGTTGTAGAGAGGCAGAACAGAGCTGTGGTTAAAGTTGGATGGGGTGAAGGTAAACATCCATCACGGTGAGTTTCATGGAAGAGGTGATACTGGAGTTGAGCTTCAGAGGGGGAGGGACAGCATTTCAGGCTTAGGTAAGGTGGTGAGAGATTGTTACTTTGGGTGGGTATGCAGATTTTGATAGATGTGATAGTGGGAGAGTAATCCCTACCTAGCAGCTGATTTTCCCCACCAGACTCCATAGGAGACATTTCCTAATCCGTAAAGTATGTATTTGAGGCACACTTTGAACACTTTTAAGTGCCAGGCTACTTGCTTCTAGGCCCCTTGCATCAGAGTGTCTTTCTTAATGGACCCAGTGGGTGGTCTGGTGGACATGAGAGGCCATTTGCCTGTATTTATTAATTTGTTCTTATTGTATTCCACTTGCAGTAATTAGTTTTCTGTGAATTTAATCAAATTCTCAATCATGGTATGTTCTCAAAATCTGCTCCAATTCTTCTTGCCGGATCTAGTCATGTTTAAAGACAACTTCATAAAGTGATTGAATCAATCCAGAAATAATTATTAAATACCTGCTCTGCTAGGCACTCTGAGCAATACAAAGAATCTACATTCCTTGTCTGCAAGAAGTTTGTGGTGTGGTTGGGGAGGCAAGTCAACACATGAAAAACTGAATAAAATTAAATAGCAGTAAAGACAATAATATAAGAGCTTCCTTGCCAGGTAAAGATAATCATTTACATGGTGTTTTAAAGTTTAGAAAGCCCTTTCCCCACTACAAGTCCTTTAGGTAGATAGTGGAAGTCTCATCGTCCCCTTTTTACACATGAGGAAACTAAGGCCCAGAGAGGTTCAGTAATTTGCTTGAAGTTATGCAACAGGTCTCTGTAAGAGCACAGATGTGAACCCAGGGCTCCTAAATCCCAAGTCACTTCATTATGAGTCAATCAGCCAACAAGCATTTATTAAGCGCCTTCTACTTGCTAGGCACAGGGCCTGCTGAGAGAAACTCCTGCCTTCAAAGTCCTATTGAAGGAGACAAAATGTGTTGCGTGTAAATACATACAAAATAAATGAGGATTCAGGGGTTTGTTTTGCTTTGGTTTTGGTGGCACTTGAGATGAACTCAGGAAACTAATAGGGATTCTCAGAGGTGGGAAAGAGAGCAGAGCAGCTTGTGCAAAGGCAGGGAGGCTGGAGGTGGAGTATCCTGTGTGAGGGACAGCCAGAGGCTGAAGAGTTCATGAAGGGGAGGGATGTTGTAAACTTGGACAAACAAGCTGGAGCCTGGTGCTGAAGTGCCTTTGATGACAAATGAACTCTGGATTTGTGCTTGATCCCAAGGGATAGTGTGGTACAGTAAAAGGAGTAATGGATTTGAAGGAGCCTGGATTTGTACTCAGATCAGTGATTTAATACCTGTGTGTGATCTTGGCCAAGACTTAACTTTTCTGACTCTCAGTTCCTCATCTGTAAAATGGAAACGTTGAAGTACATGGCTTCTTCTTTTTTTTTCACTCTGTCATAAAAATCAAATTGTCTCATTTTTCTAATTTAATTTTTTTATTAAGAACTTGTACATCCATCAACAAATATAATTTCTATAGTCAAAGAACAGAAAAAGGGAATTATATATGAAATTAAAACTTAGATATAGCTTGGTTTTTCCTAAACATACAATACCTTGTATCCATGTGTTTGTGTCTCTGAGCCTTCCTTTGCTCTCTTGATATTTTATGTGTCATTAATGCTTTTTTTCTCAGATAACACTATTATTTCCCATGTTCCCAAAGCTGGGAAGCAAGAAGTGATGAGTTTATTATCTAGGGCAAGAGTTGGCAACTTTGTTGGGTTATAGGATCCCTTCGCTCTCCATTGGCAGTCTGGCAGAGTCTTAAAGATTGCTTTTCAGAATGATGGTTTTAATATGTAAATAAAATACATAGGATTACAAATGGTCAATTATATTGAAATGTAGTTATTGCAGTATTAATAAAACAAGCTCACAAGAAGAACCCCTGATTTGGGGCAATGAGTGCCTTGAGTTCAGAGGAAGGAGAGAGAATATTGTAGGGCAGGAGGTTTGTGATTTGACTTGTTTTAAGAAGTCTTTGTCAAAATTTAAGCTCATCCGTAAACTTTCTCACTTCTGCATTTTCTTTTGCAACATTACTGATTCACACTCAGATACTGATTTCTGGGCGTTCTCAGTTTGTGAACACTTACTTTAACTTGTGATCCCTTTTCAGATTTTGCATTGGTGTGGATCACCTTTGACCCACCTGAGAGGTAGATTAATTTGCGTAGGTTAAAATGAGCATGGTTTTAGATGGAAAGTTAATAAATGCCAATAAGAAGACATATCTGTGTGTCTATTATGTTTCCTTAGGTTAAAGCTTTTCTAAAATGTGGTTTATAGACCTCAAGACCTACTAATAGATTTCAGGGACTCCATGAAGTTGTTGTTTTTTTAATTTAATTTTTAAGTTTCAAATTTTCTCCCTTCCTCCTTCCCTCCACCTCCTCCCCTACCTACTCAGAAGGCAAAAAATACATTACCCGTTATACATAGGAAGTCATGCAAAATATATTTCTACGTTAGCCATGTTGGGAAAAAAGAGAAGCAAGAAAAATAGAAAAAAATATTTCAATCTGCACTAATTTCATTAGTTCTCTCTCTAAAGGTAGGTAAGCATTTTCATTATGAATCCTTTGAAATTGTTGTAGATCACTATATAGATCAAAGTTGCTAAGTCTTTCACAGTTACATATTGTTAAAGTATTGCTGTTAATGTATACCTTGTTCTCCTGGTTCTGCTCGTTTCACCTCAGTTCATACAAGTCTTCCCAGGTTTTTCTAAAATCATCCCCTTTAACTTTTTTTTTTTACAATGCAACAGTATTTCATCACAATCACGTATTTCACAGCTCATTCAGTCATTCCCCAATTGACCTTTCCTCACTTTCCAGTTTTTTGCCACCATGAGAAGAGCTGCTGTAAATATTTTTGTACACATGGGTCCTTTTCCTCTTTTATCTCTTTGGGTATAGACTTAGTACCAGCATTGCTAGGTCACAGGGTAGGCGCAGTTTGATAGCCCATTGGACGTAGTTCCACATTGTTCTCCAGAATGCTTAGAACAGTTTATAACTCCACCAGTAGTGCGTTAGTGCCCTTATTTCTCCCTGTCCCTTTCAGAATTTGTCATTTTACTTTTCTGTCATTTTATTTTTTTTATTTATTTTTTTTTGAATTTCTTTTTTTTTTTTTTTTGGATCATTCATTTATTTAGGATTTTTAGTTTTCAGTGTTGATTTTCACAAGAGTTTGAATTACAAATTTTCTCCCCATTTCTACCCTTCCCCCTACTCCAAGATGGCATATATTCTGGTTGCCCCATTCCCCAGTCAGCCCTCCCTTCTGTCACCCCACTCCCCCCATCCCCATTTCCCTTGTGGGGCAAGATAGATTTCTGTGCCCCATTGCCTGTATATCTTAGTTACTAGTTGCATGTAAAAACTTTTTTTTTGGAACATCTGCTTTGAGTTCCAAATTCTCTCCCCTCTTCCCTCCCCACCCACCCTCCCTAAGAAAGCAAGCAATTCCACATAGGCCACATGTGTATCATTTTGTAAAACCGTTCCACAATACTCATGTTGTGAAAGACTAACTATATTTTGCTCCATCCTATCCTATCCCCCTTTATTCAATTTTCTCCCTTGACTCTGTCCCTTTTCAAAAGTGTTTGCTTTTGATTACCTCCTCCCCCATCTGCCCTTCCTTCTATCGTCCCCGCTTTTTGATCTCCTTCCTTGTTCTTTCCTGTGGGGTAAGATACCCAATTGAGTGTGTATGTTATTCCCTCCTCAGGTCAGATCTGATGAGAGAAAGATTCATTCATTCCTCCTCACCTGCCCCTCTTCCCTTCCAATGAACTGCTTTTTCTTGCCACTTTTATGTGACAGAATTTACCCCATTCTATCTCTCCCTTTCTCCCTCTCTCAATATATTCCTCTCTCATCCCTTAACTTGATTTTATGTTTTTAGGTATCATCCCTTCATATTCAACTCACCCTGTGCCCTCTCTCTCTCTCTCTCTGTGTATATATGTATGTGTGTGTGTGTGTGTGTGTGTATATATATATATATTCCCTTCAGCTACTCTAATACTGAGGTCTCATGAATCATACCCATCATCTTTCCATGTAGGAATGTAAACAAAACTGTTCAACTTTAGTAAGTCCCTTATGATTTCTCTTTCTTGATTACCTTTTCATGCTTCTCTTGATTCTTGTGTTGGAAAGTCAGATTTTCTATTCAGCTCTGGTCTTTTCACTGAGAAAGCTTGAAAGTCCTCTATTTTATTGAAAGTCCATAGTTTGCCTTGGAGCATGATACTCAGTTTTGCTGGGTAGTTGATTCTGAGTTTTAATCCTAGCTCCATTGACCTCCGGAACATCATATTCCAAGCCCTTCCATCCCTTAATGTAGAAGCTGCTAGATCTTGTGTTATCCTGATTGTGTTTCCACAATACTCAAATTGTTTTTTTTCTGGCTGCTTGCAGTATTTTCTCCTTGATCTGGGAGCTCTGGAATTTGGCAACAATATTCCCAGGAGTTTTCTTTTTGAGGAGGCGATCAGTGGATTCTTTCAATTTCTATTTTACCCTCCAGCTCTAGAATATCCGGGCAGTTCTCCTTGATAATTTCTTGAAAGATGATATCTAGGCTCTTTTTTTGATCATGGCTTTCAGGTAGTCCAATAATTTTTAAATTTTCTCTCCTGGATCTGTTTTCCAGGTCAGTGGTTTTTCCAATGAGATATTTCACATTGTCTTCCATTTTTTCATTCCTTTGGTTCTGTTTTATAATATGTTGATTTCTCATGAAGTCACTAGCTTCCACTTGCTCCAATCTAATTTTTAAGGTAGTATTTTCTGCAGTGGTCTTTTGGACCTCCTTTTCCATTTGGCTAATTCTGCCTTTCAAGGCATTCTTCCCCTCATTGGCTTTTTGGAGCTCTTTTGCCGTTTGAGTTAGTCTATTTTTGAAGGTGTTATTTTCTTCAGTATTTTTTGGGTTTCCTTTAGCAAGTCATTGACTCGTTTTTCATGGTTTTCCTGCATCACTCTCATTTCTCTTCCCAATTTTTCCTCTACTTCTCTAACTTGCTTTTCCAAATCCTTTTTGAGCTCTTCCATGGCCTGAGACCAGTTCATGTTTTTCTTGGAGGCTTTTGATGTGGACTCTTGCACTTTGTTGACTTCTTCTGGCTGCATGTTTTGGTCTTCTTTGTCACCAAAGAAAGATTCCAAAGTCAGAGACTGAATCTGAATGTGTTTTCACTGCCTGGCCATGTTCCCAGCCAACTTACTTGACCCTTGAGTTTTTCAGCGGGATATGACTGCTTATAGAGTATAGAGTACTTTGTCCCAAGCTATTTCTACACAGCAAGCTCTGCCACACCAGCGTTCCTCCTCCCCCAAGAACCGACAACCCGGACTGGGATTCAGATCTAAGCTGGCTCTGTACTCCTGCTCTGATCCCCCTCTTAATTCCTCCCCCCAGGTGGGCCTGGGGCCAGAAACAACTGCAGCTGTAGTTCTGTAACTGCACGTTCTCTGCTGCCACTGAGGCAGCTTTTCCCACTAACCTTCTCTGTTGTCTTTGGTGTTTGTGGGTTGAGAAGTCTGGTAACTGCCACAGCTCACTGATTCAGGGTGCTAGGGCCTGTTCTGCCTGGCTCCTGGTCTGGATGGTCCTGGCGTGGCCCATGCTGGTATCTGCTCCCAGCTCCATGCGATAGACCTTACCCTGTGACCATCTGGGCCATCCTGGGCTGGAGCCCTGCTTCCCTCTGCTATCTCGTGGGTTCTACAGCTCTAGAATTTGTTCAGAGCCATTTTTCATAGGTGTTTGGAGTGACCTGGGGGGGAGCTCATGCAAGTCCCTGCTTTCCAGTCCCCATCTTTTCTGTCATTTTAACTAATCTGATGGGTGTGAGGTGGTATCTCAGAGTTATTTTAATTTGCCTTTCTCTACTTAGGGATTTAGAGTGTTTTTTCATATGGCTATTAATAGCATTGATTTCATACTCTCTGAAGTGCTACCCCGTGTTGTACAAGCCTTCTAGCTTCAAGTGTGATCCCTGAGCAAAACTGAAATCCAGGGAAATGAGAAGGAACTTATAGTAGAAATTTGGGGGTGTAACATCTGTCGTAATAACTCTGGTCCTCATTCACAGAGCTGTATGTCAAATGTAGAAGAGCTGAAGATAAGAAAATTTTTAAGACCTCCTTCATACCTTGGGCAAATTCTCTGAGCAGTCCTAACCTCAGATTACTTCTTCAGGACAGAATGAGAAGAAAAATATACCAAAAAAAATTCTTAAGTACTTACTATGTTCTAGGTAGGCACCATTGTAGTAGAAGAAATGGCCTTAGGAAATATAAACAAAGAAGCAGTTCCATGTATAAGGGGAGGAGTTGGGGAGGAAGATAATGAGGTAGGTGCTAAAGGAAAAGGAAGAGTATTCTGAAGAGTTGATCTATTATATCTACCAAAAACTGTCCCAGAAATAAAGTCTATGGGTTGGGGGGCAGAGCCAAGATGGCAGAGTACAAGCAGCAACCTAAATAAACTTTCCCAGCATTCCTCTCCAAAGAATTTAAAAACAATACCTCAAATCAAATTTGGGGTGGCAGAGCCAACAAAAAGGGTGAGATATTTTTCCAGCCAAGACAACTTAGGAGGTTGGCAGGAGAGGTCTTTGACACGAGGGTAAACTCACCCGTAAAACAAAAGTAGGTAACAGAATGGATTAGAAACCAGAATTCAACAATATGTTGTTTACAAGAGACACACTTGAAACAGAAAGACACAGTTAAAATAAAGGGCTAGAGCAGAATCTATTATGTTTCACCTGAAGTAAGAAAGGCAGAGTAGCAATCCTGATCTCAGACAAAGCAAAAGCAAAAATAGACCCAATTAAAAGAGATAATCAGGAGAACTCTATTTTGCTAAAAAGTGCCATAGATAGTAAAGTAATATAAAAAATTTTACTGCATATTTCTCTGATAAAGGTCTCATTTTTCAAATATATAGGGAACTGAATAAAATTTATAAAAATATGAATCATTCCCCGATTGTGATAAGTGGTCAAAGGATGAACAGGCAGTTTTTAGATGAAGAAATCAAAGCTGTCTATCATCATATGAAAAATTGCTCTAAATTACTATTACTTAGAGAAATGCAAATTAAAATAACTCTGGGCTACCACCTCACACCTATTAAAAATGACAAATGCTCGAGGGGCTGGAAACTTCTTCAGTTGTTTCATCAGTCCTGTCTGACTCTTCGTGACCCCATTTGAGGTTTTCTTGGCAAAGATACTGGAGTGCTTGGCCATTTCCTTCCCCAGCTCATTTTACAGATGAGGAAACTGAAGCAAATGGGGTGAAGTGACTTTCCCAGGGTCACACAGCTAGTATCTGAGTCCTGATTTGAACTCAGGTCTTCCTGACATCACTGTGCAATCTAGCTACCCCTGAGGGAAAATAAGCACACTAAAATGCTATTGGTAGACTTATGAACTAGTCTAATCATTTTGGAGAACAATTTGGAATTCTGCCCAAAAGACTATAAAAACTATGCATACCCTTTGACCCATCATTACCAGTAATAGGTCTGTACCCCAAAGAGACCAAAGGAAAAGAACTTATATGTACAGACATTTATAGCAGCTCTTTTTGTAGTGGTAAAGAATTGGAAGTTAGGGGATGCTCATCAATTGGGAAATGGCTGAGCAAATCGTGACATAAGATTGTGATGGAGTACTGCTGTGCTATAAGAAATCATGGGGGGAAGGTTCAGAAAAACATGGGAAGACATACAAATTGTTGTAAAATACAGTAAGAACCAGGAGACCATTGAGCACAATAACAGCAATATTGTAATGATGATTAACTGTGAAAGATTGGGCTACTGTGTTTAATACAGTGATCCAGGATGATTCCAAGGGACTCATGATGAAAAAGTGTTATCCACCTCCACAAAGAGAACTGCTGAACTTTGAGTACAAATTAGAGCATAGCTTTCTTGCTTTTTTTTTTTTTTTTAAGAAACACTATAGCTAATATGGAAATAAATTTGCATGATTTCACATGTATAATTGATATTAATTTCCTTGCCTTCTCAGTGGTTGGAAGAGTGAGAGGGAGGGAGGGAGAGAATTTGGAACTCAAAATTTAAAAAGAAGAAAAGAATATTAAAAATAAGTAATAAAAGAAATAAAGTCTATGCTTCAGACTCTTAATATTCAAGAGTCTCTGAAATCTGGCTCCAAGCAATGTCTGGAGGTAAGATAAATATCACACTAGGCCTTTCCTATATTCTACATTTCAGCCAAACTGTCTAATTCTCTTACTCCTTTATTATTGTTCTGCCTTCTCCCTTTCCTGTGCCTACATTCATAATTCACCAGGCATGGACTGGACTCTGCATCTTCCTCTCTGCTGTTGGTACGCAAGCAGATAATTCGCAAAATGAGATTAGAGTGGAGTGAAGATGAATTCTCTTTTGAATACATAATTTGGGATGATGATGATGGGGGCAACAAAGTATAATGTTTAGCAAGCATTTGGGGATATAGGATAGGAAGTTAGAGGAGAAGTTCAGGGAGAGAGAAAGGAGTTTGTTAAGTGTTCACCCTGTTACATGTAAGAAAAATTAACAATCATTTTTTAAAATTTTGAGTCCCAAATTCTCTCTGTTCTTCCGGTTCCTCCCCTTCCTTGAGAAGACAAGCAATTTGATTTCAGTTATACATGTGAAGTCATGTAAAACATTTCCATACTATCCATATAGCAAAAGAAATGTGTTGGGTACTTTTAAAAATCCAGTCTATAAACTGTCCTGTCCTTAAAGTACACTGGTTTCCTTTCTGTTGCAGCACAGGTTAATAGTTTTAATAAACATGTTTCAAATGATTTTTGAACTATATTGCTTACCTTCAGAAGATCATTCAGTAGCATACCTGAAGCCTTTCCTAAACTTAAATGCTGTATCTTTCAATTATGACATTCACAGACTTTGAAAAGGAGCCTGTTTTTGCCTGACAGCAAAAATGCTTACTTTATACAAATTGAAGTATTTTCTGTTTTTTTTTTTAATAATACAAGCTAATGTCTTTCCCCTTTTATAGAGCTAGTTGAAAATTTTTGTTGCACCTATATGAACAAAAAGATTTATAGCAACTCTTTTTGTGGTAGCAAAGAATTGGAAATTAAGGGAGTGGCTGAACAAATTGCAGTATATGATTGTGATGGAATACTGTTGTGCTATAAGAAATTGATGAACTATATAGTTTCAGAAGAACCTGGAAAGATATGAACTGATGCACAGTGTTGTGAGCAGAACCAGGAGAACAGTAACGGCAATAAGATAAGCAGCTGTGAATGATTTAGCTATTCTGATCAATACAATGATCCAAGGCAGTTCCAAAGCACTTATGAGGAAAAATGCTACCCACCTCAAGAGAGAGGATTGATGAAGTCTGAGTGCCATCTTGGGCTTGGGGAAGCCTAGAGAAATTCTTTTTTCCCATAAATTCCTCATCTTAATCTTCTTGCTACATTTGAGTTCCAGTCTTGAGGAGCTAACTCTGGAAACAAGTATTATATAGACTGAGAATATAGTTAGTGGTGGTAGGAGGGTGTTGGAAGGGGAGAAGAAAGGAACACCATTTAGAATTTTAAGTTACTTTACCACTGTCTTATTCCCTTTTCAGGCAGCTAGTATGTCTCCTATTCAATCAAAGACAGATCTGTTTTATACCTTATTGTGAGTGGACTGATAGGCTGGAGCCCTATTTCCAAGAGCCCTTTAGGGGCAAAGTGTAGCTTTTTAGATAGATAGATAGATAGATAGATAGATGGATAGATATTTGAAACAGCATTTTTTCCTATGATTTTTCATTGCAAGCAAACCTCTCAGATGAAATGTCCACCATACTGTGTATTAAATAAACTTTTGTAAGCTAGCCTGGGAGTCATTATTTATAAAATAGTTTCTCTTGGAAAATGTGTTCTATATTCCAGACAGCCAATTTATAAATGAACTTTTAGAACACTTATCACAGTTGAGGAAATCCTCTGTATTTGTACTGCTACTACATTGAATTTCTTTGTGAAACTTGCCTTCAGTATATGAGCTATAACATTAAATTCATGAAATCTCAAACCAACGATCCCCAAAATGTTGGTCACAGCCATGAGTGGCAGCTGTCACTATAGCTCTCTCTCCCTACAACTCTTTCAAGGGGCAAGTTGGGTGAAGGGTACTGTGGCAATGTCTCCTCATAAGTTTTGGAAAGACCTTAAACAGTAGTTTCCATGCAGGGGAGCCTTGGGTAAACTTCAAAGCCACATGCGCATGTGAAGAGGTGGTGATTTCTGAGAATATAGATGTCCCTAGGAAATGAAAATTAACAATTTAACTCAGTCCTGAAATGTTTACTGTTCATTACCTTTCATTATTTTGTCCTTTCTATAACTTAATTTCTAACCAGAAGGCTTCCAATGTCAAATTAGGTTCTTTAAAACAACTAGAATCTTGTTAACCCAAAATAAATGCTATTGGTTTGTTTGCTGAAGTTCAAGGATTAAGTAAACAGACTAAATATATCCATTCCCCTTCATGAGAAATCAGACCGATTATTTATTGAGCACTTCGGGGCATAAGACAGCATGTAAATAGTTAACATTTTTTATTGCTTCTAGGTTTGCTGCTACGCATTCAAAGCCTATAATTCTCTTCCCACCACTTTTGCCCACTCATTCAATGTTCCAGCAGATGCACTGTTAGGATTTTGCCTTGTGGTTTTCTACTTTTAAGAGATGGTCTCTAGGAACATATTTTTTAAAGTGGGAACTGCCTGTACTAGGGACTTAAGATACGTACTAATGAAAAGACAACCTCCCTGTCCCCAAGTAACTTATTAGGACACACTTGCTAATAACTGATGGGCTACTCTCTATCTGCAGAAAATCTTTTTGAATTTGGGCTGTCAGGTCTGGCTTCTGGCTTCTTTCAAGAATGTCATCCTTTAAAGCCTAGCTCAAGTTCCACTTCCTCTCTGAAGCCTCCTCTGAACTCCTTTTACATTTACAATCAGAACTACATAGTTTAGCATTAAATTGTTCTGCTATATTAGAAAGTCTTTGAGGTCAGGGACACTGTTTTTCAATATGTGGTGACTGTACAATCTGGGACATTACAGATTTCAAGAAAAGAACGTGTACTTTTGGTAAGGCTTTCAAAGAGAAATTTCCCTGGTGAGGTAGTGTGTCCCAGTTTTAGGGAAAATCTGGTTACTCTAACATAGTAATCATTGCATCCATCCCCCACGTTGTTGAGCATATAGTAGATAGAATCCTGATAAATAAATAAATAAATACCAATTGTGGACTAACAAGTTTAAATGCAAATAATATATCATTTGATGGTTTTTTTTTTTTTGAAAATTAACATCTCATATTGTGTTGATTGCGTGTATGTTTCCTGTTTTGTTTTAGGTTCCTAAATATTTGTCTCAGCAGTGGGCCAAAGCTTCAGGAAGAGGGGAAGTAGGAAAGCTGAGGATTGCAAAGTAAGTAAATTCACATGGCATTTTGGTATTATTTGGAAAAATTTATAATTATGTTGTGAATACACTTATAAATAAAGCACAGCACAGTAATACAGCAGACACTATTGCATGATTGAAATTTAAATGGAAAGACATGAAAAATTGGACTAGAGTACCTGTGAGTCAGGCCTTTCCAACTCTGAGTTCATTTGATTCTGTGAAATAAGGCTGTGCAACTACTAAGGCATTTATACCCTGTGGCTAATAGAAACAACTACTAAAGCATATTGAAGGGGAGTAAATAATCTCAGATATTGAAGGGTGTCTGTGTTATTCTGGCATAATTTCTTTCAGAAAGTCTTCATTGCTTTCAGTTTTGGTGGTGATTCAAAATCACCTTTATTGTCTGAGGAATGCTTTGCTATCTCACGTCACCCACCATTACTTGGTGCTTCTTTGCTAAACTTAGGATCATCTTTGTTCTTTTGCAGAGATTTTTTTTTACGTGGGTCAGTTGCTTGTATTGGATTTATATGTTAGATACACCCTATGTTTAGTTCTTGACATATCCTACGTTTGGTTCTTTTTTGATGGATGGATGTTCTTTTGCATTTTAAATCTACATTTATACCTCCTGATAGTGTGATCTTTCTTTTTTTTGTTTCAATTCTAAATAGAGTCTGTAATTTCTTAGTAACTTTTTAACAAGGTTGTTTAATAGTGAACAAGGGATCATTAATGTGCCTGATGGTGGCATTTGATAGTTGTTGGGTTTATTTCAAAAACATTTGCATTTCTTATTTTATTAGGCTTTTAGAAATCCTTCAAGGAGAATGAGGGCAGGTAACAGCATTTTTTTGCACATAAAACTGGGAAACAGGTTTTATTACTTGTCCAGGTAATGGTAGAACTGTATTAGAACTTAGTTTTCATAACTCCAGCACAAACTAGAGCACTCAGCAGACGTCACCTCGTTTTATACTAACAGCAATACATTAAATTTGTATAGCACTTTACCATTCCAAAGAGCTTTCAAGTACTTTAGCTCATATGATTCTCACAACAACCCTCTGAATTAGTTATTACTTTATGTAATAGATGTGTCCCTAGAAAACTGCATGTAAATCTCATTTTGTGAACTGAATACTTTTAATACTTTGATGCTACCTTTTATAAAGTGAACAGGGCTTTGTAAAGTAGATAATTATCCTCTCCCCCCGCCCCCCCCCCCCCGCTTTGTTTCATAGTTTCTGCAAACCTTAGGGGACTATATAAGTATCAGTGTTTATTATCAAGCTCAGATTTTTCATGTATTGGTTTTCTCAGAAGTGGGTTATGCCTGTAAGATGGCACAGTGCATGGAGAGCTAGGCCCGGAACCAGGAAAACCTGAGTTCAAATATGACCTCAGACACTTACTAGCTTTGTGACCCTGGGCAAGTCACTTAACCTGTGTCTCTGTCAGTTTTCTCAATTTTAAAATGGGGATGATAATAGCACTTAACCTGTGAGGATCAAATGAGATAATATTTGTAAAGCATTTAGCACAGTCCCTAGCATACAGAAGGTGCTGAATAAATCTTTGTTCCCTTCCCCTAACTGGAACCAGCCTACTAGAGCAACATAGTGACAAGCCTTAACCACCATATAGTTTTAAAGAAATGTAGCCAACTATTGCTTTTAAATATATACAGTATTGAAACTAAGAGTCTTGTCAAATAGAAGATGAGCCTCTTTAAGATAAAAAGTATTTGAAGTGCACACAGCCTAGTGGAGATAGAGAGCCTGCCTCAGAGGCAGTGTGGCTTAGCTTTGTTTCCTACTCCTGAGCATAGCCAGTGAACCTAGGTAAAGTCACTTCTATTTCTCAATGTCCTTGGCAACTCTCTAAGACTGTAATGAAGATTAGGTGGCAGTCTTCATTGAGAGAGGGAGAGTCTCCACTGGGAGCAAAGGGAAGAATGGATTTAGACCCAACATCTCCTGTCTTCCCCATAATCTCCCTTCAAAAAACCCAGTCTTGTAACTAGCATCTTAAGAAGATTGATAAAGTATTTAAAAGTATCTTATTGTTAGATAGATATAATATGTGAAATTACTAAATTGTTGTTAATTCTTTTTCTTTATTTCCTTTTTCGGTAAACTCCAGTGGCTCCCTATTACCTTAAAGACCCAAATACAAACTCTTCTATTTGGTATTTAAAGTCCTTCATACTCTGGCTGCAGCCCAGCTTGCCAGCCTTATGGTTACACTATTCTCTTTTATGCAGTTTTTGGTTCAGCCATACTGACCTTCTTGTTCCTTACATTGACCCTCCATCTCCTGTCTCCCTGCCTTTCCTTCTTGCCCACGATGTGTTCTCTTTTGGCTTCCGTCTCTCAAAATATACCTAGTTCCTTTAACAATTCAGCTCCTAACACATTCTTCATGAATAATAGCTAGCATTTAAATAGTATTTTAAGGTTTGCAAAGTACTTTACAAATATTATATCATTCTATACTCATAACTAGAAAATAGGTACTTGCTATTCACATTTTATAGATAAGGAAGCTGAGGTAGACAGGTGGAGCAATTTGCCCAGGGTTACACAGCTAGTAAATGTCTGAGGCCATATTTGAATCTCAAGTTTTTTGGACCATAGGCCTAGCACTCTCTCCACTGCACTATCTTATAGATATGACCCACTTTGCTGGCTGTCCCAGTAAAAACTCCTTTAGGAAAGGAACTGGTTTATTTCTTTGTATTCCTATCTTCCCTTACAGTGGCAGGTACATAATATGCCCATAACAAATGTTGTATGTTGATTCATAGATAATGTGAAGGTAAATCATCTTGGCCTCACTTATTGAGTTGTTTTCAGTCGTGTCTGACTCTTTGTGACCCCATTTGGGGTTTTCTTGGCAAAGATACTGGAATGATTTGCCATTTCCTTCTCTGGCTTATTTTACAGATGAGAAAACTGAGGCAAATAGGGTCCAGTGACTTGCCCAGGGTCACTACACAGCTAGTAAGTGTCTGAGGCCAGATTTGAACTCAAGGAGATGAGTCTTCCTGACTCCATGCCCAGTGCTCTATCCACTGCACCACCTAGCTGTCCTAATTGGCCTTACTTATCATAAAATTATAGACTTATAGAACTTTTACGCTGAAGAGATCACGTATTCCAGTTCTCTTATTTTATAGATGATCGTACTTGGAGAGATTTAGTGGTATCTAAATTCCCAGTGTTTTTCTCCATTCCATAGGCCACTTTCTCAGTTGCTCAGTCAGTTTGAATGATCTCTTTTCCACTATTATGAGCCTTAGAAAAGAGTATGCCTAAGAGTCTCCCGTAAAAAAATAAAAAGGCAAATTTCCCAATGGGAAAAATGAGATTGAATTAATGAACTTTGATTATATACAAGTTTATAGCTCATTTTTATTTATTATTTCAGGTTGTTCTCTTAGCAAGATAAAGCTCTATTTTATATAAAATATTCTATTTGCCTCAAAGTACTAGAGGTCTTCTATATTCAGGAGGCATAGCTGCTTGGAAATTGCTTCATTTAACACCAGTACAGTCTAACTTTAATATAGTTTGGGCAAATGGTGGTATGTTTGTAATTTTTTTTTCTATGCCTTCTTTGACCACAGCACCTTATCTTTCCATCTGTCTTATTCATTCTTATATTCTTCTTTGCCTTCATCTTGATTTCTAGGCCCTCTACACATCTATGAATTCCAATAGATTTCTATCTAATTTGTTTTTTTTTTATTTAATTTATTTAATATTAGTTTTCAGCATTGATTTTCACAAGAGTTTGAATTACGAATTTTCTCCCCATTTCAACCCTCCCACCCACTCCAAGATGGCATATATTCTGGTTACCCCATTCCCCAGTCAGCCCTCCCTCCTGTCACCCCACTCCCCTCCCATCACCTTTTCCCTTCTTCTCTTGTAGTGCAAGATAGATTTCTACACCCCATTGCCTGTATCTTATTTCCTAGTTGCATGCAAAAACTTTTTTTTTTTTGTTTTTGAACGTCTGTTTTTAAAACTTTGAGTTCCAAATTCTCTCCCCTCTTCCCTTCCCTCCCACCCTCCCTAAGAAGGTGAGCAATTCAATGTAGGCCACATGCATATCATTATGTAAAACCTTTCCACAATACTCATGTTGTGAAAGATTAACTATGTTTTGCTCCTTCCTAAGCCATCCCCCTTTGTTGAATTTTCTCCCTTGACGCTGTCCCTTTTCAAAAGTGTTTGTTTTTGATTACCTCCTCCCCCTGTCTGCCCTCCCTTCTATTGTTCCCCCTTTTTTATCTTCTTCCTCCTTCTTTCCTGTGGGGTAAGATACCCAATTGAGTGTGTATGGTATTCCTTCCTCAGGTCAAATACAATGAGAGCAAGATTTACTCATTCCTCCTCACCTGCCTACAGAACTGCTTTTTCTTGCCACTTTTATGCGAGATAATTTACCCCATTCTATCTCTCCCTTTCTCCCTCTCTCAATATATTCCTCTCTCATCCCTTAATTTGATTTTATTTTTTTAGATATCATCCCTTCAAATTCAACTCTCCCTGTGCCCTCTGTCTATATGTGTGTGTGTATGTAAATATACACACACATGCATATATACATATATACATACATAGACACACACACACACACATATATATCTATATTATATACACATACATACACACATATATATATATATATGCATATTCCTTTCAGCTACTATGATACTGAGGTCTCATGAATCATAGACATCATCTTTCCATGTAGGAATGTAAACAAAACAGTTCAACTTTAGTAAGTCCCTTATGATTTCTCTTTCTTGTTTACCTTTTCATGCTTCTCTTATTCTTGTATTTGAAAGTCAAATTTTCTATTCAGCTCTGGTCTTTTCACTGAGAAAGGTTGAAAGTCCTCTATTTTATTGAAAATCCATATTTTGCCTTGGAGCAAGATACTCAGTTTTGCTGGGTAGTTGATTCTAGGTTTTAATCCTAGCTCCGTTGACCTCCAGAATATCGTATTCCAAGCCCTTCGGTCCCTTAATGTTGAAGCTGCTAGATCCTGGGTTATCCTGATTGTGTTTCCACAATACTCAAATTGTTTTTTTTCTGGCTGCTTGCAGTATTTTCTCCTTGATCTGGGAGCTCTGGAATTTGGCGACAATATTCCTAGGAGATTTCTATTTGCGATCTATTTGAGGAGGCAATCGATGGATTCTTTCAATTTCTATTTTGCCCTGTGGTTCTAGAATATCAGGGCAGTTCTCCTTGATAATTTCTTGAAAGATGATATCTAGGCTCTTTTTTTGATCATGGCTTTCAGGTAGTCCAATAATTTTAAAATTATCTCTCCTGGATCTGTTTTCCAGGTCAGTGGTTTTTCCAATGAGATATTTGACATTGTCTTCCATTTTTTCATTCCTTTGTTTCTGTTTTATAATATCTTGATTTCTCATCAAGTCACTAGCTTCCACTTGCTCCAGTCTAATTTTTAAGGTAGCATTTTCTTCAGTGGTCTTTTGGACCTCCTTTTCCATTTGGCTGATTCTGCCTTTCAAGGCATTCTTCTCCTCATTGGCTTTTTGGAGCTGTTTTGCCGTTTGAGTTAGTCTATTTTTGAAGGTGTTATTTTCTTCAGTATTTTTTTGGGTTTCCTTTAGCAAGTCATTGACTCGTTTTTCGTGGTTTTCCTGCATCACTCTCATTTCTCTTCCCAGTTTTTCCTCTACTTCTCTAACTTGCTTTTCCAAATCCTTTTTGAGCTCTTCCATGGCCTGAGACCAGTTTTTCTTGGAGGCTTTTGAAGTAGGCCCTTTGATTTTGTTGACTTCTTCTTGCTGTATGTTTTGGTCTTCTTTGTCACCAAAGAAAGATTCCAAAGTCAGAGACTGAATCTGAGTGTGTTTTCACTGCCTGGCCATGTTCCCAGCCAACTTACTTGACCCTTGAGTTTTTCGTCATGGTATGACTGCTTGTAGAGTAAAGAGTGCTTTGTTCCAGGCTTGAGGGGATGTGCTATTGTTTTCAGAGCTATTACAGCCAGATCTTCCACACCAGCATTCCTCCTTCCCCAAGAACCCCCAACCCGGACTAGACTCAGATATTCAGCAGGCTCTGCACTCCTGCTCTGATCCACCACTTAATTCCTCCCACCAGGTGGGCCTGGGGCCAGAAGCAACTGCAGCTGCAGTTCTGTAGCTGCACCACCCCCGCTGCCCTGGGGCAGTGACCGAACTGCGAACTCTCTTCACTCTGTCCCAGCAGCTTTTCCCACTAACCTTCTCTGTTGTCTTTAGTGTTTGTGGGTTGAGAAGTCTGGTAACTGCCACAGCTCACTGATTCAGGGCACTAGGGCCTGTTCTGCCTGGCTCCTGGTCTGGTTGGTCCTGCCGCCACCCACCCCAGGCTCCGCTCCCCTCCCCTCCCAGGCGATAGACCCCACCCAGCGACCATCCAGGCTGTCCTGGGCTGGATCCCTGCTTCCTTCTGATATTTTGTGGGTTCTGCAGTTCTAGAATTTGTTCAGAGCTATTTTTTATAGGTTTTTGCAGGGACCTGGCCGGGAGCTCATGCAAGTCCCTGCTTTCCAGCCGCCATCTTGGCCCCGACCCCAATCCTATCTAATTTCTTTATTTCCTCCCTACACTACCTGGATCTTCCAGTATAAAATTCCTGTAATGTTCTTCCTAACACCTTAAATGTCATGCTCTTGTCCTTCTGCTATAATCTTTTGTTTAACCAATTCTCAACCCTGTGTAAGCTCTGTTGTTGACTTTCCACTCATTTCTGGGTTGCCAGTCATACTGGAGAAAGTTAAAGAAAAATTGTATCATCTTGGCTGTATTACAAATTCATACGCATTTCAGTTCATGATTGTCCCTGCCCTTCCTGCTATCTAGAAGGCCCCTAAGTCCTCCTTTTTGTTTTTTGTATCTCATGGCCTTTCTCTTAACTGTACAGGGTGTTCCAAAAGTTCTTGGAAAATTTTAAGCTACAATCCAGCAAGTTATTAACTTGTTCTTCAATGCCTCTGTATGATATTTAAAATCTTAGTAATAGGGTTTGTAGTTAGATTCTAATAAGAACAGAATGCTCCATTGACAAGTGAAGTACAACTCAATTAAATAAATTTTTATTAAGCTCCTGCTGTGTTCTAGGCATTCTCTGAAGTAATGATGTATAAACAGATTCTGTTTTCAAAGAGTTTATGATCTCTTAGGAAGAAGGACAGGTGTATAAATCACTGACTATGTAAGAGGGAAAAGAAGAGAAAAGTGCTAAGGGCTTATTCAGGCCGTGTTTTGGAAATTTTGAGATCAAATTACTAGTTCCTGGAAGCAGGGAGGGCTCAGAAATGCGACCTGGCAATACCACCTGAGGCTGGCCTTGAGGAGAGGGAGGGAGATATCAAGTGCAGTCCATGCCTGGGGAATCAGTAGGTATAGGCACAGAGAAAGGAGAGGACAGAGCAAGAAAAGAGGAGAATTAGTTTGGCTGTAACATAGAATATAGGAAAGGCTTAGTGTGATATTTAATCTCACCTCCAAACAGCTAGCTTAAAACCAGATTTCAGAGAATCTAAAGTATAGACTTTATTTTATAAATAATGTTCAGTAGATGTAATCAGCCAACTCCTTCAGTCAGTCTTCCTTCTTTCTCAGCACTTGGCTCATCATCTTCCTCCCCAACATATAGATCAGGCCTACACAACATATGGCCTGCTGGCATTTTACGATTTCAGTGGGGCAGACACTGATCGCTCACTCCTGTTTGTCATGTGACCTACGGCAACCAACCATCATCAATCTGTCTCTAGTTACCTTTACTTGGAAAGTGAGCTGCTAAAAACCTATCTGCGGCTCGAAAAACTTCAGTGTATTGATTTTGGCCCCTACCTACTGCCAAGTTGTGCAGGTCTGATATA
Source organism: Trichosurus vulpecula (assembly GCF_011100635.1). Taxonomy (NCBI): domain Eukaryota; kingdom Metazoa; phylum Chordata; class Mammalia; order Diprotodontia; family Phalangeridae; genus Trichosurus; species Trichosurus vulpecula. Next base: position 303,097,335 of record NC_050576.1, on the reverse strand, counting down.
AATATTCCTTCAAATTTACTAGCCTATTTCTTTTATCTCCATAAGTCTCAAGACTTAATCCTTTACTCCGTCTTGGCCAGTTACAAGGTTGTTCGTGTGCTAGATCTTATCATTACCTATGACAGTTCCACTTCTCTACTTGGAAATTCTGATATTTCCCTATTTGACCATAACTCCTCCCCGTGGTTTACCTTGCCTGTGACCTGTTCTTTGCCCTCAGTAAGACCTCCATTCAACTTGTCAGGAGTTTGGCAGGCCATTACCTCTGCTGTTAACTTCACTCTCTTTCCTTTCCAACTTCAGTTCACTAGTCACTTCAGCTTTATTCTTTCCTCTGATCTTAAATCTCTTGCCTTCCTTGTCGTTGTCACTCTCTTCTTGCCAAACCTCTGCCTCGGATTACTCCTATGCTTAATCTGCCTTCCCAGCTTCTCCTAAAGGGCAACTGGATGAAGTTGAAGGAAGTCTCATAATTGTATTGCCAGACTACATTGCAGATTTGTTATCCAACCTTATGCTATCCAACCTTGGGGCAGCTATGTGGCATAGTGGATAGAGCACAGAGCTTGGAATCAGGAAGACTCATCTTCATGAGTTCAAATCTGTTCTCAGACACTTGCTAGCTGTGGGATCCTGGGTAAGTCACTTAACCCTGTTGGCCTCAATTCCTCATCTGTTAAATGAGTTGGAGAAGAAATGGCAAGACAAAGATTACCTCCCAACAGGATGATAGGGGGTAAGGTTATTCATCCAACTTTCTAATTATCCTGGCTAAAATATCCACCTTATATGTAAACATGTTGTATATTTCTTGTACGGGATTTTTTGGTCTTTGGCTAACAAGCAAATATAGTACTATAGGGATGGTAAGGAAAGAAATGTAGGGTTACTTTCTGCGTTTATATTTTTTTTCAGAGTAGGAGAATGAATTGAAAAGTGCCATTCAAATGTAAACTGTCCTAATTTGTAGAAGATTGTTCCAGAAAATTTAGACTTTTCCTGTTTTAAAACATGTCTTCTTTTTTCCCCTTATCCAGGAATCAAGGAAGGACAGAGGTAAGTTGATTTATATTTGCAACTTTAATTTTTTTTTAACACATGAAAGAAATACTTATATGGTAGCAATTATAGGGTATAGAAAGGTTTTCATTCTGGAGAGCTCATCAGCATCAGTTTCCTGACTTTATGCTTGATCAACTGCCTGGTTGTCCATTCCTTTTATTAGTATTGTATTTGTCTTCTGTGGGCTGGACACCGTGGATCTTGTATTAAAGTCAGGGTGAAGAGAGTACTTGGTTTAGTTTTTTCATACTTCAATTGTGATCCATAATATTAAACACTATGATGGTATAGCATATAGCTTTTCAGTAAGTATTTCATACTAGTCTTCCAATAGCACAGTTGTAGTGAAGACCAGAAAGCCAGTATTTATAAATCTTTTTGATATAAAATGTGGCGTTCTTTTGGGTAAAGAGTCTGGAAGAGAAACCTTCTGAAAGAAAACAGTCTCCCAGCTCTAATCTATAGTTTTGTGGCAAGTATTTGGTATTTATAGAAATATTGGGGGGGAATTGCATACATTTAGTAATTATTGGTGGGAGATGAATAACATTTAAAATAAAATTATGTCCAGAACATTTAATATGGTTCAAAAACTCTGAGCATCAGCATATGTTTTGTTAGCATCGAGGGTATAACAATTATGACTATAACTGTATAACTATTGGAAATGCAACCTTTGCTTGATAGGTTAGCTATGTCATTTTTGCATATTAGGATAGCTTCTTACTATAGTTTATTTTGTAATGTCTGTGTTGGGGAGTTTTCAGTATAATTATAAAAGCATCAATAATTTGGAAAATGAAATGTGTAATAAAATTTAAATATAGATAGTTCATAGTGAAAAGGTAAGTTATTAATAGACTTTGGTTACTTATCTGCTAGGTATCTTTTACTTTGAATGAAGAGCTTGCAAATATCCATGATATTGGTGGAAAACCTGCCTCTGTCAGTGCTCCTAGAGAACATCCGTTTCTCTTGCAAAGCGTGGGAGGACAGACATTAACAGTCTTTACAGAAAGCTCATCAGGTAAGGTAGACTAAAATTAATGCTACTCTTAAAAATGTTGTTTAGCTTTACAAGTTCAGCACTATGATCCGTTAAAAAGGACATTATCAAGGCCTAACATTCAACCAATCAATTTTTTTTTGTGCCATTCTTTGCTTGACTTTTTCTTGTTGTGATAGACTCTATCAAGCAGTAAATATTTCTTAAGCACTTACTATGTCCCAGGCACTGTGCTAAGGGCTGGGGATACAAAAAGAGGCAAAGACAGCTCCTGCCCTCAAGGAGCTCCATTTGTATAACTAATGAGCTTATAATCTAATGACTATAGAGAAATTCATGAAAGAAGAGTTGGGGTTGATATTTCAGTATTCTGGGCATAAACATGGAGCAAACAGAATAGCATATACTACAAAATGTGTCTTCTGAAGTGATGAACAAAACCTTTGTGCTTTGGATTCTGCTATGGTAGGGTCAGCCTGCATATAAAGCATATCACTTGTGGTTTCTTAGCAGGAATTGATTTATTTTTAAGCAGCAGGGTGCTAAATATTAACAATTACTGCTTAAACTTAAGGACTGTTCTAGTGTACATTTTTGTTATTATGTACTGATCCATCTTAACTAGACCTGTCAAAGAAAGAAGGGGCTGTCTGGGAAAAGGAAGTCTTTGTTACGTGGTATATTAACCACTTACTGTTTTTATGATTCACATACGTGAGGTTTTGGAATACCAAGCATCAAAGGGAATATCTTCTGCTGTTGCTATACATTTAAATTTTCACTGTCTTCTACATTTCTTGTCTATGTTGAATTGAGAGCATTACCGTGAAAGTAGTGTGTGCTACCTAGCACAGCATAACACACTTTCACATAGCAAATTAGAAAAAATAATCTGTTTATCTTCCAAAGGTGAAATCTGTGAGTTCATCTCATTTCTTATCAAAGATTTCAAGATAGTAGGCAGTTGTGATGAATTTTCATATGATGTAGAGAACTTCATCTTTAAAAAATTATATCCTCATAGTAATTAATAGCCTATAAATTGTTATGAGCTCTTTAATATCAGCAAATCATAAATTTTTGGGGGATGTAACTTTTACCAATGTGGTAAATTGTAATAGTTTTTCTGACCGGTAGTGCTAGGTAATGACTAACTTTAATGCCTTATTTATTATTGTGGCATTAGGTATTCATAGTACCATCTTTGGACAGACAGAAAATACAAAAGTGAACATTTCCTATTGTACACAGGAATATACAGTAGTTATAGAGACAGAGCTTGAAATTTACCTTGGAATAGATGGAACAGATATTCAAGCGGCTCTCCTTGTCAGTCCACAGCTGCCAGAGTGATATTCCACAAGCCAAAGATTGACCATGTCACTCCTCTGCTCAGTAAGCTCCAGGAAATCCCTCCAAGATCAGATGTATGTTCCTGTGTTTGACACTCAGTGTGTATTTCCAGGCTTATTACACAATACTGCCTTTTATATACTCTTTGGTCAAGCCAAAATGGCTTTCTTGCTCTTGATCACATACAACATTCCATTCCCTTGTCAGTGTCTTTATACTGGCTGTCCCTTATGCCTAGAATGCTGTCTCTTCTCCACTCTATGTCTCTGAATCCCTAGCTTTCTTATTTAGAATCCTTTCCTGATTTCTTTTTTTTTTTTTTTCCTTTCCTGATTTCTAACCTGGCTACTCTACTTGGGGACTTCTCTGACTGGCTTCTCCACCCTGCCCTACAAAGCTCATTATTGGGATATCCTCATCATCCTTCTGCCTTGGTGCTCCCCTTCAGGCCTGCCCTCTTCCTCTCCCATTGGAAGTTGGGGCCATGAACTACAGATTTCCATTTAAGGAGAGAGGTCAACTCAGATATCTCATTTCTCACCTGGCTGTCTCACCTTGAGACTTTGCTGGTGTCTCCACCATGCCCCTACCTACCTTGCAACCCCTTTCAACTTCTTTTTGTATTTTGTCTTCCCTCATTAGATTGTAAGCTCCTTGAGGGCAGGGACTGTCTTTTTTTGATTTTGTATACCCAGCACTTAGCACGATGCCTGACACATAGTAAGTTCTTAATAAAAGTTTTTTGATTATTGACTTCCCTGAGAGTTCAGCTCAAGCATTGCCTTCCATGTCAGGCCTTACCTGACAAACTTTGCTGCTGATATTTTTTCCCTCAAAACTATCTTGTATTTTACCTTTTACACGTTTGGTATATACTTACATATGTACATGTAGTCTCTCTTTATAGAGTGTAAGCCCCTTGAAGGCAAGGGCTGTTTCAGTTTTGTCTTTGTACCACCTAGTACCTCACAGTACCTGGTATACGGTAGGCACTTAAATCTTAATTGACTGGTAAATAATTGGTTTGAAAAAATTTATAATACGAATGGGCAAAGGTAGTCGTCTTGGTATGTAAAAGGGAACACTATAAGATGACAGGCAGTAGAGAGTTTGGAAGTAGAAGTATATTTTTAAACCTTCCTTTTAGAAAAAGATTCTTTAAGTCTTCATACCACATGTATTATCAGATTGACTATAGGATACTGGGGCCTAATAGTGAATAGTGTCATACATGAGTTGAAACTATAATAACTTGTATAAACAGAAAACCTGCAGCCTTTAATCAGAGTTCAGTTCTATCTAGTTCTGTTTACATAAAATAAGAAAATAATTATGGAAGGTTAAACCATATACTGTTCTCAAAAGAAGTCTTCCTGTCTTGCCTTTCAGTTGTTTTTGCGCTCTTGAACGTTTTGTGTTCATATTTTTGGTCCTGCAGTACCTTAGATTGGGTATGGTATTCCCAGCATCATCTTGGCAGAGAAATAGAAAAAGATCCAGACTGTCATTTATGTTCTGGAGTATGAACAATATGTCCTTGGCTTTGGTGATGTGATTATACAGATTCAGTTCTAATTTTCTTCCCACTCACTTTTTTTCGTATTACCGCATTCTTGGTTTTCCCTGCCCAAATGATCACTTCTCTTCTAGATTATTATTCTGATGTTTCCAAATTGGATTTCAGTTATTTTTAACCCAGCTAAGTTTCCTGGTATGTCTTCCCTTAATAATATTTGCCATTCCTCCACTGCATTAATTGGTTATTAAGTCACTCTTCCAAATTACTAATACAGGTATTATAACTGAAATTAACGTCAGACAGTGCCCCCTGATCATTTCCCATTTTCGTTAATTATTTTAATAATTTTTTTCTGTTACTTGATTCAAAATAAATATATCTGAACCTGCAAATTTCATTTTATGAAATTACAGAATGTCTTTATGCCTCTTCAGGTACATATGCCTTGAAATCCAATGAGCGAGACTGTATTTTCCTTTAGGAGCATATTGAGAAGCTTGATTGAAGGTCTTATGATATGATGGCTAGAGCATTGGATTTGGAGTGAGAGGATCTGGCTTGGAGCTTGTTTGCCTCTTATTTACCACGTGTATTACAATGGACAAATAATTTCCCCTGTGTCCTGGTTTCCAGTTTATAAAATAAGAGTACTAGATTACATGATTTTTAAGTACTTTTGAACTTTAAAGTTGAGAAGAGAAAAACTCAGGAATTATCAGTTACAGTTTCAAGACTTTATTTTCTGAGGCTCCGTACCATTTGTGTTATTTTCAGCTGCCTGTGTTACCTTAGCTCTCCCTGTACTTGGAAAAGAACAAGAGATTTAAAATTAAGATGCATGTGAAGTAGATATGATTTAGTGTATTTGTCCTTTTTTCTAAGTACTATACTATATTCATTTATTGATTTCTCTTTAATTATTCACATTCTACAAAATGTAGAATTTTAGGAAAAAAATACACACCTTAAATGAGTGTGATAGTTTCCATCTTGATTTAATATTTCCTTCTCTCCTCTTTTGCAGTTGTACTTGAAAAAAATTTGCTCATTTTTCTAATTAACTAGTTTTGTTATTTCGGATTTCCTTATATAACTATACTTACTGTGGACTTGAATTTTTGTATCTCATTCTTCTTAATTAAAAAAATTCATGTCCTTCATTAGTACTTTATGAATTTATTTTGATTATTTCTGGCTCTTAGTTTCTGAGAACTTTTGGCTAACTCTATTTTCAGTTACTATTTCAAGTTATCATTATTTCTTCTACCTGTATGTTCTCCCAATAGAATTGGCAAAATAACCCTTTTCTTTATTTTTAGAAACATTTTCTTAGAGGTTATGCTTCATTCTTCCATGAAGAAATGACTGAATTTTGGTTTTGTTCTTTATTTTAGTATTGTGTATTTCCTTGGGAAATCTTTTTATTTTTCATGGTTTCAGCTGCTTCTGGATAATGGTGGATGTTTTCCATCTGTTTCTTTTCATCTCTGACACTTCCCTTTTATTAAAACTTATTTTTTTTCTTTATCCCAAACCCAAAGTAATAGATGTAAAACCTATTATTCCAACTTAAAAGAAAACCTATATACCATCTCTCCCCCACCTTAATCTCTCCCTACTTCAGTCGCCTCCTCCCAAAAACCTAGAGGTTAATGTGAGTAACCATGGAACCCAAAGAGTAAAGGTTGAACAACTAACCTCATGAGTGATTTCCATTTGGTTAATTTGGTTATTTTCTTTTAACATAGAATAGAGTATAGCATTTCTTTAATTCATCCTTCTTAAAAGTATATATTCTGGTTGTATATATGTTGATATTTGCTGGAACTTCTAATCTTTTCTAGTTCTCTCTATTGAGAGGGCAAAGGCCTTTAGAGCAAATTCTCTGTAGATGTAATCTCCAGTTCTCATGACACACCTTGATATGATAGATGCCTGGATTTTGCCCCAGTGTTTCTCTTAGGTCATTGAGTATCTTGAGAGAGACACTTTCAACTACTAGTAGTAATTGGAGAATGGGCCTTGTGAGGCTACACCTTCTACCATCCACTTAGCAAATGAACAGAGGAGGAATAGTTAAGCTTAAGAGACCTAAGGACTATTTTTGGTTTGGGAGGTGGCCAGCCGTGTTCTTGTAGTGCTTTTAATTTGGGAATCTGTGGAAACATTAGTATAGAATTAATATAAAATAGAAAGATATGGAATCAGAGAACCTGGGTTTGAATTCCAGCTTTGTTACTTACCTGGATCACTTTGGACAAAATTCTCCATCCCTTTGGCCCTTAGTTACCTGATCGGTAAAAATGAGGGTATGTAACTGGATGATCTCTGACTCCACATCTTATGTCCTAATGTATTGGATCTCACTTCTCTATTATTGTTCCTTCTTAAATTTTAATATGTTCTGCTCTTTCTAATACATTCAATTCAGAAATGAAAGTCTTTAATCTTTTCTTTGTCTTTAGATATTACTTCATTCACATTGTTGATTGAGATTATATAGTCAGTATTAGGGTTGATCCAGACCTAGCTGGGTATCTCTCCGGATACCCTTTATGCCCACTGTGCAGTTTTTGGTTCATAGTATATTCTAGGATATACTGTCTTATGAGTGATTCTCAACTTTCATTCTTTAGAAATTGTGATATTCCATTACTTGCAGACCTATAGCTGGAAGAATATTATCATTAAAAATGTGGGTCTTTGTTTCAAAGAGAAGCTTAGGATGAGTAAAATCCTTGTGTGTTTTTCCAAAGGTAATCCTGCCCAGTCTTCTGCTCCTCAGAAGAGATTATTTTTGTATTCTTCATGTTTAAGGACTTCTTAACCCCTTTAGGTTCCATTTGAGGTCTGGAAGGGGTTACTGTGTGTGACTGCTATAGGATGTTGAGGAAGAGCATCTTTTCATATGTTATAAAGTTAACTCCCTTTGGCTAGAAGCATTATATTTCTGGATCTGAGTTGCCTGTATGTAACACATCATCGGTTGTCTAATGGCTCCTTTGCTAGCTTCCCCAGATGCCTGGAAACCTCTGTCCAATTGTCCTAGAACAGTTGTTACTCATACAGAATGTGTAACTCAAGACTAATGATGTCCTTGTTGACAAATTCAGCAACTAGGCCAGAGATCAAATTGTGATGGAGTGAAAACTAGTGCAAGGCATTGGAGTAGTCCCTACAGATATGTCAGGGTGAATTAGAGCACTGGGGAAGCATCAGGTTATCCTTGCCAAATGCTGGTTGGTTTTTTTTTTGGGGGGGGGGCGGTTCTGCTAATAACAAATAACTATTTCTGTTCCTTTCCTTTTCTTGCTATTTCTGAATTATATGGTCAAAAAAGACTAATTGTTCTGTAACTTTTCGTATATAATATCTTTGCTTACATCTTATGCTCTAGATTTTTATCTCCTTCTATCTCCTAAAGGATCTTGCTCCAATCTGCAGCTTCCCTCCTCTATGACAACTTGAGCTTCTCTTTCTCTAATGGCTCTTTTGGCTCGTGGCACCTCCCAAGTCCTCCCTCCCCCTGGACTCTTTCAAAAACCTTCACTTCACTCTATTCTCTATTAGTTCCTCTAGCCTTCCCATCTGTTTTTGTCTTTCCTTTCATTGCCAAACTTGTAGAATGAGTGATCTATACCCCTTGTCTTTAATCATTGGCAGTCTGTCTTCTGCCTCTATTATACTGCATTTTTTTTCTAGAAGTGGGTATTTCTAGCCATTTAGTGTCTCTTCTCAGTACTCATTCTCATTGACCTCTCTTTATTATTTGATACCATTGATCACTTTCAACTTTATTGATTTTATGATGTCCCAGGTATTCTTCCTTTGTCTTTGGTTCTTTCTTTGATCTTGAATCAGTCAGTCAACAATTAAGCATCTCTATCATGTGCCAGGCACCATACTTGGAGATGCCAGTACACAAAAGTAAAAATAGTCTCTTCCCTCAAGGAATTTACAGTCTAGATGTGGGAGACAGTGTATACTATTTTGGTTTTTACAGAATAGATACCAAATGATTTTAGTGGCTCCCTACTACATAAGGGGATCAGGAAAGACTTCATGCAGAAAGTGGGGCTTGAGCTGTGTCTTTAAGTAAAAGAGAGATGATATGAGATAAAGATAAAGGCGTGTATTCCAGGCATGGGGAACTATGAGTACAAAGGCAAAGCCATGGGAGATAGAATGCCATGAATGAATGATGGCAAAAAGGCCAGGTTTGGATGCCCTTCATGAACATGGAGGGGAGCGATGTACAGGAAAGCTTGAAAGATAGGGTGAGGCCACATTAACAAGGGCTTTAAATGATGAAGGAAGGGTTTATATTTGATCCTGAAGATGATATTGGCAAATACTTATTTGTACTTCAGGACGGTCCGTTTGGCCTCTGTCTGAAGCAAGGAGAGAGATTTAAGGCAGGGAGACCCATTAGGAGGCTGTTGTAGTGGTTTAGGTGAGAGGTGAAGAGGGCATGAATTGGGGGTGTGGGTGACTGTGTAAGTGGAGAGGAGACAGATGGGAGAGATGTTGAGATAGAAGTGACCAGATTTGGCACCTGCTTAGATGTCTGCAGTGACTGAGAGGGAAAGGGAGGAGTTGAGCATCCTACCGAGGTGGTGACCACAGTAGAGAAGTTTGGGGAAACCCTGTCTCTGGGGAGACGTAATAAGTTCAGTTTGGAATATGTTCTCCAAAACTTAGTTTTCAGTCCTAGGATTTTTATTATTCACATTTTCTTAAACGAGCAAATACATTTTTACAGGTTCAGCCCAGTGTTTAATCCTGCTTCAGGCACTTCCTAGTTGTGTAATCATGGACACAGACATGATGTTTCCAAATCTGTAAGATAGGGGCATAGCTCTTCATAGGAAAACCTTTATAAACCTTGAAGGGCTATTTAAATGAGAGGTGATTGTTATTGTGCAACACAAAGCTAGAGCTGGAGCCCCGTCCTCACAGCCAGGTTCCCTCATCTTTAGCAGCCTAGTGGATGTTTTCAATTTAATATCTTACAATCTACCTCAATTTTAATACCTCCCTAATTGAACTCATTATGTTGCTTTTCCAAACCAAATCCTCCTCCCAGACATCCCTGTTTTTGTCAGTGGCACATCCTCCTCCCACTTGCTCATCAAACTTTAGAGTCATCTTTGATTCTTTTCATTGGCCATTAAATCTAGTCAGTCCTTTACCAAATCCTGTCATTTTTACTTTTGAAATATCTTTTGTATTTGGATGCTGTCGGCAGGTTAATCTTCCAAAAACATCACTTTGACCTCATTTTTTCAAGGATTAAGTTCTAACTACTCTGTCTGGCTTTTAGGGGCCTGTGTTATCTGACACCTCTTATCGATTCCTGCTTATTCCATAATACCTGCTTTTTGGCTTATACTGTTTGTTTTGCCGAACATGGCTTGCCCCCTCTCCTCAAACTCTCCATATTGAAGCAAAGTTGATGGAGCAAGGTCAAGCTCAGATTCCTTCCACATCCTCCTTCTAGTCTTCCTCAGGAGTTTGAACCCATGTAAATCTCTCCTGAATTCCTCACTGCTTTTCATATCTCTCATGTTCACGTGGTCACTTAATCATCTATTACCTTTTGTTTTTACCTGTTTCCTGAGCATATTCCCTGTCTTCTTGACTTTAAAGGACACACAGGCATCTTATATTTTATCTTTTATCATGTATCTCATATTTTGTTATAGTACCTAGAACAGAGCTGGATAAGTATGTATTGAAGGAAATTGACTGTTTTATTCTAATGATTTTTAGTCTTCTGAGATAGCACACTCCATCTAACCCATGTCCCTGGACATGAGGTTGGGCAGAATTACGAGTATTAGCTTCAGTGGGTGAGATCGTGAGTCGGAAGTATACACTTTCTCCACATGTGTCTTATTTAGGTTAAGGTCAGTGATAGAGCACTGACTAGCCCTGGTGGCTAGTCAGACCAGTGCCTTTCTTCTACAGATGTTGAAGCTGAGGCCAGGGAGGTTAAGAGATTGGGCCAAGGCTACACAGGGAAAAAATACAGAGACAGGATTTGAACCCAGGATTTCTGACTGTCATACTTCCTCAGACACTTTGTGACCCTGGGCAGGTCAGTCTCAAAGCCTCTGTTTCTATAGCTGTAAAATGGGGGTGAGACCACCCTACCTCACAGGGTTGTTGTGAGGATTAAATGAACATGTATGTAAAGTGCTTTGTAAACTTTAAATTACTACATAAATGTGAGTTATTAAATGCATGTGAGAATCAAAGCTAAGTTTTATACTTTTTGCCTCCTACTTAGTGCATATTTTGCTATGTCCCTATATATCAAAACTGATGTTTTTTACTCTGGTTTTAAATAATCAAAATAACTTTTCAGTACTATTTCCCATCAGACTCAATTAGTTGCTTAGATATCAGTAAAACATGATCTCTGTCTAAAGAGAGCTGCCATTTTAAAGCCAAAATGTGTGAGAATTTTATTTTAGTGGTTGCTTAGGAGACCATTCTACATATTGTATGTGCTAATACATAAGCCAGTATATATAGATTTATAGAGAAATATATAGATATAAGATTGTGTTTGAGTTACATTTCTATGGAAATGCTCTTTGAAAATACAAAATTAATTACCAGTACTTTTTCTGAAGATTGGGAGTTCAGTATTCTAGATCTCATCATCCATAATATTCCATTGTTAATTGCACTATAATAAAACATTACATTTAAGATATTGGGTATGTACTGAAAAGGAATGGCTACTTCTCACAGTCATCTTAATTGTTTTAAGCAAATGTCTTTTTAATGAGGAGGGGTGTTGTTTAGTTCTGGTATATTACTTGCTTATATTGAGGCATGTCTCATAATGAGAAGCATTAAGCTTTTTAAAAATTTCTTACAATTAAGCTTTCATCTGTTTGCTACTTAGTTAATATTCCCCTCCATCTTTGTTTCTGAAAATTACATTTTGTTCTCTAAGAGATAAGGACTAGACCTGTGATGTCCTTGGTCCATGAAATTTCCAGATGAGGAAACTCCCTCAGTCAGTGCAGGTCAGCAGTGCTACATCTTTTGGTTTCCTAGAGTTCTGAATGGTTCAGTGACTTATTCAGTCACACAGCCATGGGGGGGGGGGTTCACAAGTGAGAACAGAACCCAATTTTTCCTGCTTTGGTTCTCTTTCCACTGTGCCATGCTTCCTCAGTAATTGCCGTGCAGCTATATTATTTGAAATTTTAGTCAGTTTATCTTTTAATTATTACTGTAGTTTTAATATTATACAGAGAAAAATGTAATTTTTTGTTTTCTGTATAAATTCTCATAAATCAGAATTTAATACTTTTGTTAACTGTGGCATATGTAACTCTGAAGGTGGAAACTTTCTTTACCAAAGGTAGCTAGACAAGTCTTCTCTATTTTAAGGTCTCAGAAAGTTGCCTGGGTCACACAGCCAGTAAGTGTCTGAGACAGGACTTCAACCCAGATCTTCCTCACTTCAAGGTCAGCTCTCTATCCATCATGCTGTAGCTGCCGTTCTAGAGCAGCTGTTACTGCCCCGAATGCCTTTCCTTTGGCTATGGCTGATGAAAAAGGTGTTTCTGAAATTCTGAACCTCTTAATGCTATGCTGACTTTATTGCTGACAGGACCATATTCTGTGTCTGTTCCAGTGGGTTGTCATTTACTATGATTTTAAAAGCAAATAATACATTTTCTTTTAACTGTTTTATTTACTGGAAGCTTTAGCAGTATTATTACTTATTTTCTAAGGAAACAAGTCCTAATTGTTAACATGGGTTGATAACAAGTAGTTGCCAACTATTGTCCACCTACCTGTTTTTCAGCCTGGTGAAATTCCCCATTTGAGCTGATTCACCACATTTCAGGTGGTTGTCTCCTTTAATCCCCCACCCACCCCCCTTCATAAATACTCAGCATATTGTAAGGCCCCTGTACACTCACACAGGAGGTAATCAAAGGAGCTAACAGGATAAGAACTTTTGCTTTTGCTGCTCATACTGTGGGCATCTTGAACCACCCAGGTGAGGTGGATCTTGTGTATCTGGGGAAGAGCAAGCTGAGCAGCATCATGGTGTGATTGTGGGCAGGTTCCCAGGGCACAGTTCATGGGCTTTGGTATTTGACCAGCCAACTCATGAACCCTTTCACCTCTTGAGAAAACAAGTCCCAAACTGGGGGAAATAACTATAGAATATTTTTCTCCTTTTCATAACTGGAAATATTCCATGCATAAGTCTAGATGTAGTAGTCCAGGAGAAAAAAATGGAATATAAGGATATACTGTTAAGATAAGATTTGGAATCCCATGCTGAATTCATTTGAGTCTAGCCTGTAATTTTCTGCTGTGAAAATTTTATCGCCTGGTAACTATAGAAAATAAAAAAGGTATTTACAGACATGTCTTTCTAGGAGTTTAGCTATCAAACCTATTAAGCAAGTTTACGAATCTGTGCTTTGGAATTTTGAGTAGAATATGGCTTCACCCAAAGCTTTTTAGGAAAATAAGCCAATAGTTAAATATTTATGTTCTTTAAAAATAATTTGTAGAATAGCCTTTGACTTGAAGTATTTGATTAAACCTGAATTATTACTGTTGAAGATTTAACTAGTAATATTTTGCCCTTTAGTCTTTTTCTAGTTATAAATTCTACATGATTCAATTCAATTCAGCAAATACTTAATGAGTACTTATTATGTGCACAGCACTGTGCTAAGTATTGGGGATACAAAGGCAATATCGAAACAGTAACTGCCCTCGAGGAGTTTACATTCTACTGAGGGAATGCAGCTTGTGCACAAGTAAGTAAATACAAGTTATATACAAAGTCATTTCTAGAGGGAACAGGGCAAGTCTGATTCATGTAAGAGGGGTCACTTGAGCTGTACTTTGAAGAAAACCAGGGATTCTCTGAGACGGAGGTGAGGAGGAAGGACATTCCAGACATGGGGGAACCACTGGGCCATCCTCCCAGAGAGATATATCACATCGTATCCCATCCTGTCATGTCTAGGTACAAGCTGTCAGGCCAGTCAGGCCAGGACACTAATGTCCCAGCAGGAGAGTAATGGGAAATAAGACTGTAAGGTTGGGTGGGAAGCAGATTGTCGAGGGCTTTGAATGGCAGCTTAAATTTGTATTTTATCCTGTAGGCATTAGAGATCCACTGAAGATATTTTAGGGGGAGAGGGTGACAGCATGGCTCAGATCTGGTTTGGAACGTCTGCTTGGCGGCTCAGTGGAGGATGAATTAGGGAAGAGAATAGAGGGAGAGGTCATTTAGGAGACTTTTGCAGTGGTCCAGATAAGAGAGGAGGAGGGGCTGAGCTAGAGTCTGGGCTGCAGGAGTGAGGAAAAGGGAGGGGTGTGAGAGATGGTGTGGATCTAGTCTTTTTAGTGTGAAGTTCAGAGTTTGGGCATTTGGATTCTATTTGAGCTCTGCCTCTAGTGTTTTGCTTATTTTAGCTAGCTAATCTCTTTGCTTATTCTCTCTCTCTTTTTATTTCTATATAACTTTATATTTTGGAAAGAAAATGAACAGTTTAGTTGATGTCTCTTTATCACAATTTAAGAAAAATGGAATATTTTTCTTAATAATAATGCTTGTTTGTATTATACCCCTTAGTTTAGGAATAATTTCCTTTACCACAATCCCATGAGGTGTGCAGTTAAAAATTTTTACCCGTTTTACAGATGAAGACCCTAATGCTCAGAGAGGGTGAGGGGTTTGTCTGAAGTGACACAGCTAGTGGCTGGCATTAGTCAAAGTGAGTCTGCAACCCAATGTTCTTTGCAATTCACCTTTCTCTTATATGCTCTGATAGCTAATGTAGGGATGACCCTGAATTATTTTGTTGGCTCTTTGTGAAAGTGGAACTTTTAGTATCCCCACAGAATAAAAAAGGTTAATAAGATGAATTCAAGGACCAGAATTACATTACTCTCTTTTTGAGGGAGTCATTAGAGGAAGGGCTCTATTGATTTTTTTCATTAGGTCTTGTAATAGGTAGCTTTTATTTCTCCTCTTTTGGTGTGCAGATAGCATCAGGAGGGGACCAGGGTGGGTAGGAAGTATGGAGGTGATGATTAGTAGTTTTTTCCCTTGGCACATTCTGTCCCTCTACTTGCCAAAGGTAAGTGTTGACAGTGTGACTGAGCTAAGTGCTTTATCCATCTGCATTGGAAACCATATTGTAGGGTCTTAGACAAAAATTCAGTTTCACCCCAACTTCAGAGCAAGCTCAGTTCTCTGTCAAATAGACCAAAAGCCTATAATATCATCTATCAGCCTTTACCAAGAAAAAGAAGAAACAAAAAAATCTAGCTTGGAATTAACTCAGTCCAGTATAAAACTTTATTCTCTGTAAATCATATCTTTTATGGCCAGTAAAACTTTTTTTTTAAACTACAAAAGGGGATTGATTTCCTGCAATAGCCTAAAAAAAATGGGAAAGAGAGTAAGACAAGGGGACAGGGAAAAGAGGGAGGGGGAGAGAGGGAAAGGGAAAGAGGGAGGGAAGGAGGGAAAGAGAAAAAAAGGAGAGGAGGAAGAAAGAAGAGAAAACACACAGAGAGAATGTGTGTACTTTGCCTCACTACTTTGTGTTCCCCATAGTCATTTCTTTTTGTTTTCTGCTAAGGTCTGAAGAAACATAAGCTTTTAGGAAGATGGCTTTTGAAGTCGTGTACCTATGTAGGTTTTTATTCCCTTTTAAGTGCCTTCTTTTTTTTCAGTAGCCATTGTTTGTCATATTATAGTTTTAAAATAATTTTTGTTGTTCACCACGATCACAAAAGCACATTTTTCTTGTTCTACAGAAGGCCAGCCTGAAGAAAATTCTGAGAGCAGTAATAATGGTAAGTGTTTTGAACATGACTGCTTTACTCCACTTGAAAAATGACTTGTGTTTAGACTAAAATGTCTTCATTCTTTCTACCTTTACCACCTCCTTTATTTAAGCTTCATCTGTCAATTGCTCTGAGGTTCATTTATAGTGTCTACAGGATAGTGCAACATAAAATTGGAGAATGGTTAATTCATACCAATATAATAGCATCAATAAGTTATTCATAATTTTTAAAAAATCATAAAGGCAAGCTTGCCAGGACAGACAAGAACTTATTCTCTTCCCTGGACATCTTTTGTTATTTAGAAACATTTTTTAAAAGCGTCTTGTTTTCTAGTTTTCTGTTTAAAATATTTGGTCTTCTGATTTTGAAATCTGCTTCATTTTAAACCTCCAGGCTCTGTGATCTTTTGCTGTGAAAAACAGGTTCTGAGTGAATGAAGGGGAAAAGAGCATCATTAATCAAGGCATTAGTATTATCAGGAAAGCATAAAGTAATTATAATCTTCATGCTGAAATGTTTTGAGGAGTTTTGCCAAGGGGAGAAGAGTGAAAGTTTGGAAAATCACTTCTAGAACAGCACTGAGGCATTCAGCTCAAATTTGGTTTGTTCAGTACTTATTGAAAAGGACTAATTTTGTGGTTGGCTCTTTTGTGATTGATGATTTGAAATGTGGTGGAGTTTAGGGTTACTTTCAAAAAGAAATCTGAAAGTAAGGAGTAAAAAATCAGCTTAATCAGACTGAGTAAACATTAATAAATTCAAGACATATAATGTCTATGCTTCGAAGGAATAGAATGCCTTTCAAACTAAATAGCTAGTAAATGAATAGTCTAAGAAAAGTGTGAATGATAATTTATAGAGCAATGGAATTTTAAAAAAATAACATTTGAAAGTAAGTAAACTATATTAAGTATAGGTATATCATATATGCATTCCTGTCAAGTTGTGGGTAAAATAAAATTGAGCCACAAGATCCTGTTTTGATTTAGAAAATTGGAAATCTGTTGCTGCATAAAATAAATTGGCTCCCCCATTGAATTAAATCACATTTAAGAATATGATGAGTTACAGTAAAAGATACAGTGTGTTCATTGTACCTTTTAAGTTTAAAAAACCTTCCCTCAAATTAGATCATTGAGGGGAAAAAAAAATGAAAAATTAACAATTTCAGCTTCCCAAACAAAATTATAACTTAGAATTTCCCACAAAAAAAATGAGGGCAGATGCAGCTGGTGCATAGCCAGAAGTGACACAAAGCACTAATGATGAGCCAGGGTGCTTGAGATGACTTGCATACAAAAATTCAAGTAAAATCTTCTCTTCTTGTTAGAAAGGCTGTGTTATCCCTCTGATTCCTGCTTTCATTGCAGTGCTTTTGACTTTGCAAAACAAGCAATGCAGAGGCCTTGATGAACCCTCTGTTCTTCTTCCCCCTTTTTCTTTTTTTTTGGAAAAAGTCCTTTTTGATGAATCTTAGACATTGTCTTATCTGTACTTTCCCATCTTTCCTTCCTCTGTTAAAAGAGACAACACTGTCCCTGCCAAGGTAAAGGGTGCTGCTTCTGATTCTTGCCTTTAAATATTCAAAATGGAAAAGTATAACATTGAGCACATTCCTCCTCTGCTTTATAAGCTTTGTAAAACTGCATACTGCATTGAATTTACTACTAATGAGTAGACTATATTCAGTTCAACAAAAATCTAAATGCTTTCTATGTGTAAGGCCTGTAGAGGTTCAAGGCCACTAGGTGGCACCATAGTGCACAGAGTACTGGTCCTGGATTCAGGAAAACCTGAGTTCAAATGTGGCCTTAGAGACTTACCAGTTGTGTGACCTTGAGCAAATCACTTAACTTTTATCTGCCTCAGTTTTCTTGTTGGTAAAATGAAGATAATCATAGCGCCTACCTTCCAGGAGTTTGGTGAGACTAAAATGAGGTAGTATTTGTAAAGTGCTTTGCAAACCTTTAAATGCTGTGTAAATGCCAGTTATTATTATTACTGCTCTTGTGATTATTGTCATTTTCCTGGTGTATCTACAGAATTAAAGAGGATGTGGTCTCTGCCCTCAAGGAGCTTAGATTATAGTAGAGAAATAAGATAAAGACACAGTTAAGTATACTATAACACAAATGAGATTATCCTCAGTGCTTAGTAGAACTGCAGAGTGCCAGGAAGGAAAACTTACTTGTTCCTTGTTGAACAGATGAGGGTGAAGAAGCCGCCTGAGGAGAGTTTGGGAGAGTGAGAAGACCTCAACCCTTAGAAGTGGGTGGGGAAGGTGACTAAAGGAGTAGTACATGTAAGGGTCATTGTTAGGGTTAAGAATTAGGGACAGATTAGGGAAATGGTGTGTGAGCAGAGGGAGATATATAGGAAAAGCTATAGAAACAGTGTGTCATTTTCTTTGGTTGGAAAGCATGTGCAAAACAAATGTAAAATATGCTTGGAAAAGCAGCGTGACATCAAATTGTGGATGGTGAGGTCATATTTATTTCTGTAAGCCGTGTAGAACCTCTGAAGGGTTTAGAGCAGGGAAGGGGCATAATCAGAGCAGTTCATTAAGAAGATTATTTTGGTAGCAGTCTTTAAGCTGGATTGGAGTGGGGTGAGACTGGAAGCAGGACGGCCAGTTAGGAGTCTCTCATACTGATCCAAACAAGAAGAAAGGAAGGGAAAGCAGTACCTGTAGGGAGTAGACCCATGGCTACAGCTCTTGACACTAACTGCTGACCAACCGCCATTGACAGGCAGGTAGGCTCGAGAACCCTCAGCATCCCAGCACACCTTGCTTCCCCAGACCACTGGCCTTGCTTCCAGCCTGGTTCTTGAAAGCCACCATCCAGGGAAATAACCTCAGTGGAGAAACAGCCAGCCATCCCCATCAGTCGCTATCCACTGACTGCCCAGGGCAGGCAAGCCAGCCTAACCCTAAACTCTACAACCTCCCTCCTTTCCTTTCACTCTCCTTTCTCTTCTTTCCCCCATTAGAATGTAAGCTCCTTGTGAGAGCTTTGCTTTTGTATTTATCCTTGGTGCTTAACACAGTGCTTGGCACATAGTAAATGCTTAATAAGCACTTATTCTTTCATTCATAAGGCACACTATAGTCTTAAAGGCTTCATTCCATCCAGGTATCTCCCATGCACATAATAAGATCATCCCGCATGCTTTGATAGATAGATAGAATTACAGAGATAACTTTGTTCAGCTCTTCTGTAGTCATCCGTGTCAAGCAGGGTGAGGAATACTTGCAAAAGATGGGAGAATGCCTTCTAGATGGTCAGGTCTTCTGTCTGTTTCTGTTTACCTGTGCTCATTGCATCAGGTCCCAGAATACTATTCTACCTCCTCTAGATAATAAGTGACCATCCAGAGGAGTTCACAGCAGTCTACACAGGAATAATCAAGTGGATGAAGAATTCACACTGCCCAAATTAGAATATACACATCTGAATAGGTAGTCCATTAAGGTGCACAAAGCTTGTCCACTTCAGATGGCCAGCAAGCTGTGTCTAGACTTGAATGTAAGGAGAGTGTGCTTGATTGTGTTTGGGAAATTACACAGAATTTTTAAGGATCTCAGACTGAGCTGTCACACAAAAAAGCCCTCTTCTTAACACTAATATTCTTCCAGCGATTTTATGTGACTGCTTCTGAACAGTGTAGGTCATATTTCCAATAATGATTTGAGTGAAAGAGGTGGCATAAAAAGATTGTCAAGAACATGTCTTACCATAAAATGGACCAGTCGTACAACAAGAGTGAGAAATAATAGACACACAGTCCACCTACTGAACTGGGACTCGTGAAATGCTAAAAGACCTAAAGGAAGGTCTCCAGCATGTTAGGATCATTTAGAGAGGATTATGTGACAGTATGGACAAGGATTACATTGGGGAAGAAAGTAGAGGTCATGATCAGCCTCATTGGAGAGCGCTATTGAGAATGTAATTCTTTTTATGTGAAATAACTCTTGCTCGAATTAAAATTTATCATCATTTTGTTATATCATTTGTTTTTATATCACTTTCATTTCCAAATATATTCTTCCCCAATTCCTTACCCAGAGAGCCATACCTTGAAACAAAAGAATAAAAAAGAAAAAGGGAAAAAATTAGTTCTGCAAAACCAAACACATCAGTGAAGTCTGACAGAATATACAGTGGGTATAATGACTAAGACTTCTTTTTTTTTTTTTTTTTTTTTTTTGGTTCATACCTGTGATTTCGTAATTGATTGGGAACTTCTGATAAAGAAACTCTCTCTATGAATTCAGATCCACAGCTATTCTGTGACTTAAAGTCTTGCTGTGCCATTGAGAAGTGAAGTGCCTTGGCTTACCCGTAGTCATATAACCAGTACGTGTCTTAAGGATCTGAACCCCAGACATCCTGATTCTGAGACCAGTCTTCTATGCACTAGGCTAGGCTGAGTTTGAGACACGTTTTGTTTTAATTAAAAAGACTAATCTTCTACTTGATAAGCCTGTTAGTTTCATATTTGAACATATTTGAAAGTAATGAGTGGCTGTATTTTTTTAAAACTATACTGTGCTTAAAGCTTATCATTACTTTGCTCTGGTGGGTAAGTTCCAGTTAGTCAGAGTTAGTCTGGCTTTAAGTAATAAGTGTGACCTACTTATTCTAAGAAAACCCTCAAATCTGTACTTGATAATAAATGTTGACATTTATATCGCACTTTAAAGTTTCCAAAAAAATTATGAAACAAATGAAGGGGTGATTATCTGCTTTACAAAAGGCCTCTTTACTTTACAAACAGTGTCATCAGTGTCTTGTGAAATAAGGACTTCTTTGTGTGCATTAAAATTTTTCATTTGACACAATTTGGTTTACATACAGTTTTCCAGGGACATATCTATTGCATAAAGTAATAACTACTTTACAGGGTTGTTGTGGGAATCAGATGTGGTGATGTATCTGCAGGCTCTTGGTAAATGGTGAAGTGCTATACAAATTTAGTATATGATTTGTCAGGGTCAAGGGAGATACATCTGCTGTATGTTTGTGCTAAGAGTTGAGAAAACAAAGTTCTTTTTTATAAGAAACTGGTTGGGAAAGAATAAATTTTTGTTCCTTGAAAAAGTTTAAATTACTAAGTTTTAATACAGTTCTAACATTAACTTTGTAATCTTGGATAAATTAAATCCTTCTTTAATTGCCACTTCTTTCCCAGTTTGATCTGCAAAAGGAGGCTGTCACCTGCCATGTCTGTACGAAAAGATTTCTGAGGATGGACTGAATAAGAAAGGAAAATGGTTTTTGAAATAAACGTAGCAGTTATCAGATGCTGCCATTAGGTCCATTTTATTCACTATTAAATAGCCTTGTTAAAAGTTACTAAGAAATTATAAGATCTATTTAGAACAAAAACAAAAAACCAAGATTGTCCTATCAGGAGGCATAAATGTACATTAAAAATGTATGGGAACATCGAACAATGTAATATCAATTAAAAAAATAAAGAACTAAACGTAGAGTATGCCTAACATAAATCCATTATAGGGAATTTACTTAAAATCTGTGCAGAATTATTAAGATGATAGAAAGTTTTGCTAAAGAGCACCAATAGTGAGTTACTTAAGATTACAAGTGCTTTGACTAAGACAAGACATCCATCAAACAAGGAAGGTGATTTTTGAAGCAGCACTAAAACTGAAGTCACTGAAGACTTGATGGAAGACAGTATACCAAAACAATGAATCAAAGACACTACAAGGTTTTGAGCATGGGTGGCTGTGAATAAGGAAGTCAGGGAAGATGAAGCAGGTTGCAGGGGGAGAAATGAGTTTGGCTTTGCCGTTTGTGAGTTTGG
This sequence comes from Trichosurus vulpecula, assembly GCF_011100635.1. Classification (NCBI taxonomy): domain Eukaryota; kingdom Metazoa; phylum Chordata; class Mammalia; order Diprotodontia; family Phalangeridae; genus Trichosurus; species Trichosurus vulpecula. Next base: position 303,075,700 of record NC_050576.1, on the reverse strand, counting down.
GGTGTTAATGTGACGCATCCTGTGGAAACATCTAGCTTGGCAATTGGAACTCAGAGAAGAAGGCCAGGCTGAAGAGAAAGATTTAGGAATTGCCAAGATGAGTGATAACTCAAAGCCATGAAAAGCATGGTAGAGAGAAGAGAGCCCTGAGTATATCCTTGGGTAAATTCTTACATTTGGTGGGTGGATAGAGTAAAAGGACCTAGAAGGAATGGTCTGGACCACGAAGATAGGGTCACAAGGGCCAAGAGGAAAGAGTGGACAGATGACTCTTACTCGTTAGAGTTTCAAATTTCACCTCTCCCAACCTCCTTATTTTATATATGAGGAAACAGGTCCCCAAGATGTTAAATTTGCCCAGGGTCATAGATCGTAGACCTGAGATTTCCATTCTGTGCAGCACAGGAATCAAGGAGGATGACAACTGAGCAAATGGATTTGGATTTAATTTTAAGGATGAACGTTAAAGAGAACAGTTTCAAAAAATAGTGGTGTGGCAGGCAACCCAGATCGCAAGGATTTGAGAATTGAATGGGTGGTGAGGAAGAGGATACTGTGCTACTGAATGTTTTAGTGTCTTAAAAGTAGGGAATCATATACTTTGAAGATAATTTGGAGAGGGGTCTTTACACATCAAAAGATGTTCCAAAAGACTTGAGTCCAGTTTTAAGCTATTAAAACTTCGTATTAATGCTTAAGCTTTTAAAGTTTAAGCATACCCTGCATTTAATTTTCTACACATACTCCACTGAAACCTCCACTGAGGTCAGGGCTTGTGTTTGATTCCTATTTGTATATTACTGAGTTCACACAACACAGAATCTTACACTTGATAAGCATTCATTGAATTGATTCTAAATAACCCATTTTCTCTGTCAGAGAAGTTGAGTTCTCCTGGGCCTATTTCACATCAAAGGTATTCATCAACCTGAATTCTTGTTGCAGAAGCTTTTGTGTATTTGGAATAAATCATGAACTGTTATCTAATATCCTCCCTTCCTCCCCCACCCCTTCCACACTCTTCCCCAGGCTGCTATAAGTTATGTTAATGACTTTTCAGGCATTTTGTTTTTCCCATTGTTTTGTGTGTGAAATTAGTGATTCAAAATTGAATTGTCTATAGTGTTCTAGTTACATGCAGTAAGATTTTTTTCAGCTTGCTTTAATGTATATGAGTTAGATTTGTTAACAACCATAAATGCTTAATGTTTTCTATTTCTGGGTAGGGCACTGAAAATTTACCTGCTTGGTAAATATGTTGCAGGAAATGAGACACAATAAAATGTTAATTTCTGGTGCTTTTTGTACAGTTCACACACTTGTGCTGTGTGTGCACATGCGCGTGTGTGTGTGTGCGCGCGCGCGCATGCATGCATGTGTGGAGGGGAGTCTTTGGTTACCTTCTGAGACATCATCTAGTAGACTTATTTAGGCACCAATTAAATTTTTTTTCTTCCACATATCTCAACACTTATTTCTAAGAAGATTTAGAAAAAAGTAAAACGTTTTGTGGAAAGTGAATGTCAGTGGAATCAATGAAGCAGTACTTAATTTATTTGAATTGCCTTCCTCAGAATTTTTTAATCTTAAATGAAATAAAGGTCCCAATAAATGACATTTTTCCAACTAATGAAGTACTGTGTGCACAGAGAATTACATTTTTTCTTACCATTGTCCTACTGGGTAAATAGTATTCTATTAGAAAGCTTCTATGCCTTTGAAGTAGTTATTTCAGAAAACAAAGACAGTGCATTTTCTCAACACAAAATCTGTATGCTTGAAAGACTAGGCCAGAAGTCAGAGGAACATCCCATGGGTAATAACTGAAGGAGCCACCAAGGGTGCCAAGTAGTAGAATTAGAGGGAGGGAAGTGAATTTAGTCAGTTTACCTAAGGAGAAAAATAGAAAGTCGGACAGGGATAGTAGTAGGTTATATTGGGAGGGTGGCAGAGATACTTGGGCAGGAGACTAGGAGACCTTAGAGGCAGTGATTGAGGCAGAGACAGTGGGTACGGCCAAAACAGAACAAAGCACCAGTTTGAGAAGAGAGGAAACCAGTACAGATAGGAAGAGTCATATAGAAGAAATTAAGTGTATTACAGACTAGTCTGTGGTATATGACCAGGGTTAACAAAAGTTTGTAAATTGATTGGCCCCAGAAGATAAGGATTCTTGATTTTTTACTGTACCATAGATACTTTTTGTTAGCTTTTTAGATGTAATCCATTCTCTTTACATTCTTTTTAGCTGAGTGTTCCCCTGCCTCTTCAGTTTGCAGGTTTGTTTATTTGCTGACCTTAGATATCTACTAGCATTCCATAAAACTGGAAAATGTGTTTTGATTCAATAGAATCTGATTCTTTCTTTTGCTTTTAGTCCCCTCATTTCCCCCAACTCCTTTAATCTCCAGCTGCCATATATCATCCACATCTGAGTTAAGCCCATTGAGGTTCTCTTAGAGTAAGTTTTAATGCTGGTAGAATATGATCAAGGAACTCATCCTATCTTACCATTGCATCCTTTGCATGTTTTGTAGGAGATGTTAATGAAACTATTCAAAAAGTTCCATTGCCTGTAGCCTTTAACCTCATATTGCCAATGATGGTCTCTTTGTGGGAACTCTGGTTCTTGTTGGTTGCTTTAATTCATAGAGCTTTGCTACCTCAAAAATAGGCCTTTAATTCTTTGTGTACATCTTTAGGTGTGCTAAGGCCTATAAGTGTATATCTAAAAGAACTCACTAGAAATTTGTAAGTGAAGTCAGACATTAACTTGTTAGAGATTTTTTATTTGTCCTTGGGTATAACTTTGTAAAACAGATCAAGTAAAACTGTACTTCTTCCTTTGCAGATCCCTTTTATCCTGCTAGCCAGAGGGAATGAGTTTAATAGAATAAAACTTAGAAATTGCTGACCTACCCTCATAGTGTAGATTTAGTAAAATTTCTCAGGGTGGCCAGATTTGTACAACAAAGAATGATATCTAATTTATTATATTGCTACTTAAAGCCTCAATGAACTTCTCAATTCTAGATTGAAAGTACATATTAAGTAGGTCAAAAGACATTTGATGGAGTTCTTTCCTTTAGTAGAAAGTAACAAGACATCCCATTTGTTACTGTCTTTCAGCTCTTTCACTTTGGGGAATGTCGTTGATGGTGGTGTCTTGAAAGCTCAGGTCATTTGCCTTTGGCGGGAGACATGGCATAATATATAGCGGGGGTGGGGAGAAGAGACTAAGCAGATTTAAATACATCTTTCAGTCCCTCCTTATAATTGCTACAGACATGCCAGTGGATCCTGAGGCTTAAAGCAGGCAGCCAAAAAGTAGTAAATATGTTACTACATGTGTTGGCCCATCACTATTCTTAATGGCTCTTGGGGAAACACTGTTTTTCCTCCATTGACCTTCATCTTGACAAATACCAAGCACTTCTTAGAACCTACTCTGTAGTGCAGAAGGGTATCTTTAGGAGATTCCTAAGATGTTAGCCATCATGTCTTCAGCATTCCATCTCCAGTCACAGTGAAGTCATTGGTCATTTATCTAGTACAGTGCAAAGAACACTGGGCTTAGATGCAAGTCCAGCACTTAACTGTGTGACTATCCTTAGCTTCCTTTTCTGTGAAACAGGGATAATGATACTTCTATTACCTGAAAGGGTTGTGAGGAAAATGCTTTGTTTACATTAAATCACTATGTAAGTGGCAGTTGTCATTATTCCTCATCATCTTTTATAAGGAAATTTGATCTCCAAATTACTTTTCCCTCTTATCCTCTTGATCTGAGAACTACCATTTGAACATGTATTATGTAGGTGTATTGAGCAAGCTGATTAAAATAAAATGCCACAGTAAAATGTCAATAATTAATAGGCTTAATCCAGGCTGGCAGTATTTGTATCTTCTGTTAGGCTCTGCCTAGCTGAAAAGGCTTCAAGTATCATAAATAGTCCCGGTGGCCAATTAAGTAGAGGCTTGTTATTATAATTTTGGCCACCTGATAAGAATTTTTTGTCCTTGTAAATCCAGTGAACTGTATGAAATAGGGTTATTGTCTCTTGTAGCAGGATAACAGATTTAGAGGTGGAAGAGATCTTACAACTTAGGTCCTGCAATCTTATGGCCTTATTTTACAGATGAAGAAATGAGGGTCCAAAGGCATTAAGTGACTTGTCCTCTTTGGCCTCAGTATACTCATATAAAATAAGAAACCATTTTATATAGAAATCGCGGATTCCTAACTTGGGGGCCCGTGAACTTGTAAAACAATACTTAGATAGCTGCCTTTAGTTGGTTTCCTGTGTAATTTTAAGCATTTAAAAACATTTTTAACAAAGGGTCCATAGGTTTCACCAGACTGCCAAGGGGATCCATAGCAAAAAAGTTTAAAACTCCAGTAATAGATTAACACTGAGGTCTCTTTCAGCTCTAGATCTATGCTCAGGTTCCTATCCCCCAATTTCCCTGGTCTTAATTAGCCTTCAGTTGTAAGTTACATGGTCTTTTTCAGAAAAATATCTCCTGTATAGCTCATATTTTTGATGTATCACTAGGGAGTATTTTGAGGATGACCAGTCTAATATTCATTGTTTTTGCTTAGTTACAATAATTCAAATATTCTTAAGGGTTAAGATGATAGGTGAGTGCTAATATAATTAGGATGTTACTTTATCTTGGGTATTCATTGTATATTTATTTTGATAGAAGTGATTGAGCCAACATTTGTTCACTCTGAAGATCTTCATGACCTATGACTTCATTTTGGCATTATTGGTGTCAAGGCATACAAATCCTCTGTGGGTAACAGATTGTCGGGTATTGGCAGGGATCCAGACCCCTGTCATCATCTCAGTCTCCTTCTCCCTCTCTCTCCCTCTGTTGCTTTGCAAGTTTGGAAGGTTTGACACCTGATTATAAGTCTGGTGAGTGAAGTCCTTCATCACAGAAGGAAGCCAGCTGGCTCCATTTACTCTGAGCTGTCTTTTATTGAGAAAGAATGATTTCCCTCAGTATCATAGTATGTTGTTCTTGGGAGGTGGTCAGTTTGCAGCCTGTGGTGCTCCTCCCTCCTTCTATCATATTCTTCTCTTCCCCTCCCCTTTTCTGGGGGACCACTCTTTCTCTCTACAGCAGGTTGATTTTCTAGGATGTGTTCATTATTTTCTTTGTAGTTGAACTGCAGATGTAAAATCCATTTATAACCTCCATTTGCCTTTTTAAAAATATTGAATCAGGTAGCATTAAGCCCTTTGTCCTCATGAAATGAGTAGTATAGTACTAAAAAAGGCAGTATAGAAATGCCCAGAGTGCTATTCCTCCTAGTAGATAATATTCTGGATCACATAATTAAATGGAAATTTTAGGCTCTGGATACGCAACACGTCTGATTAATGGGTTATGGTTGGCTTTCTAAACTATATCAACTTGTCCCCTTTGACTACTGTCAAGTAGTAAAAAGATAACCCATTTGGGGCTTAATATAAGATTATAGATTTTGACTAGGGACAGAAAATTGCTCTGTAGGCCCAGCAGCATAAGAGTGTAACTGCTGCATCCTTTCTTTGGGTACTTTGATGAGAGAGATAATCACAGTGCTTTGTGAATCAATTTGTTGTTGTTGTTGAGTCGTTTCAGTCATGTCTGACTCTTTGTGACCCCATTTGGGGTTTTCTTGGCAATGATACTAGAGTGACTTGCCATTTCCTTCTCCAGCTCTTTTTCAGATAAGGAAACTGAGGCAAACAGGGTTAAGTGACTTGACCAGGGTCACATAGCAAGTGTCTGAGACCAGATTTGAACTCAGGAAGATGAATCTTCCTAACTCCAGGCCTGGCACTCCATCTTCTGTGACACCTAGCTGCCAATGTGAATCACTAAGGATCCTTACTTGTTTTATTTATGTGGCTAGAAACAGCTGTTAAAATGTAATAATTTGTTGCCTAGTATCAGTAGAGAAGAGAGTTACTTCTCAGCTATCAATGCTTAGTCCTAAAGGAGGGAACTGGGTGTGTTTGCTGATGGTTACTAGATAAAGGTTGAAGAAGTCTCTTCAGTAATAAAGGAAATACCAGTTGCAGAGGGAATAGCTTTATTTTGCAGTTGTATGTGTCTGAGCAGGAAGTCAGACTCCTAGGAATGATAGGTTGAGGAGGATTGGAAGTAATAGATTTAAGGAGAATAACAGGCTGATGGGCATATAAGGTATTTAGTATGGAAAGCTTAGGGATCCACTGGCACCAGTTGATGCTGACATCAAAAGTGTGTAGGGTGCTTAGGACGATAGCAAGTCCTAGTCATAAAGTGTTCCTCCTCATTTCACAGGTGAGGGAGCAAACCCAGAGAGACTTAGCACTTTGGGCAAAGGGAAATGGGAAGGATGGAAAAACCAACTCAGCCTGCCCTTGAGGAGGAAGGTAGACATATACTAAAAGCTGAAAGGGAATAGAAAAGGTTGTGTTGGGAAAATCTTCTCCACCTCATCTTCTTCCCGTAAATCATCTCCACCTTAGCTCTTGCTCTAACGTCTGCATGTACCAGAACACGAGAGAAACGCGCCGGTGTCATAGCAGTGATAGTAGAAGTCCTTGTAGTTCCTCTCTTTGCTTTCTTGCCTGCTGGGCATGCTTCAGCTCTCCAGCTTCAGTAGCATAGCAGGCCCCAAGGAGATGCCACCGATTGCTGCAGCTATCCCATGTTGGTCTGTCGTTGTTCCACTTTTGCAAAGTCAGGAGATGAGACCAACAGTATAACCTGCACCAGCATCACAAGGATCTGTCAGGGGTTTTCCTCCCACCACGTTGTATCTCAATTTAGTTATAATAACCAGCTTAGACTGTTATTTTCATTAATATTTCTTCTGTGGTTGACTAAGGCAGAAGATATACTTAGATTCCCTCGTTATTGTTGTTTTTCCTCGTCATGGGCCTAATCTGGAAACTTAGGCTCCTCCCTCCTGGCCAGACTTTCTTTTTGGGTTTTTTGTTGTACTTCTGTAGTACAGTACTCTGTAGAATATTAGATTTCTGCAAAAGATTGGTAGTTGGATGGTGCATGACTAAATACTACTAAGCAAATCAGATACTGTATGATAGTAAGGACAAAGCCAAGCCCTTCATACTTTTTTAGAAATTCTTTTGGCTTAACTTCCCTTAAAAATACAAATGCCAGTCTACCACTGAAAATCACCTTCTGTGAAGCCTTTGTCTGCATGCCTTAGTTGCTGGTGCCTGAATGAAGATAACAGGACTAATTTGTGGGGAGTTTAAACTTTTAAATTTATTTTTAACTAATAAGCATTTATTTTCTTTCCTTCCTACTCCTATCCCCAATTGTAAAGAAACAAAGAAAAACAAGGTCCTTGTAACAGATAGGCATCCTGAAGCAAAATAATTTTCCATGTCCCAAAATGTGTGTCTCATTCTGCATTGATTCTATTGCCTCTCTGTCGGTTGGTGGGGGGGCATAAGTCATGAAATCACAGTGTGTTTACACTGATCAGGGATCTGAAATCTTTCATTTTTACAATGTTGTTATTACATGAGTTGTTTTCCTGACTTCACTTGCAACAGTTCATGCTGATCTTTCAGGGTTTTCAGAACCCAGCCCTTTTGTCATCTCTTAAAGCACAGTAGTGGTCATTACATTTATGTCTCTTAATTTGTTCAGCCCTTCCCCAACCAAGAGCGACCACTTAATTTCCAGTTCTTTTCCACTTGAAAAAGGCTTACTAGCGTTATCATCTTCTTTTAATATCTTTGGAGTATAGGCTAAGCAGAGATATTACTCTGTAATCTGAGGGGCATAGTCCCAGATTGTTTTCCAGAATGGCTAACCCAGTTCAGCTCTATCAACAGTGTGTTAGTGCCTGTTTTCTATATTCCCTGCAACATTTGTAGTTTTCCCTTTTTGTTAACTTTACTAGTCTCATGAGCATGGGTTGAAATATTAGGGTTACTTTAATTTACAGTTCTCCAGTTATTAGTGATTTGTTGCATTTTTAAAAATATAGATATTGATAGCTTAGACTATAGTCTGAATCAGATTCAAATATAATTGGGAAATGTTTTTAAAAATAAATAAAAATAAACACAGATATTGTCAATTTAAGGTTTTCTAAGTCAGTATGTGGCCAATGGGTATTTCTGTTTGGCTTTGACAACAGTAGCTTAGATAACTTCTTTTGAGAACCATATGTTCATATCCTTTCTCTATCTTAGAAATGAGTCTTTTATCAGAGAAACTTGTTGCAAAGATTTTTTTCTCCCAGTCAGTTGGTTCCCTTGTAATTTTAGCTACATTGGTTTTGTTTATGCAAAAACCTTAACATTTTATACAATCAAAAATTGTCCTATTTTACCTTTTGTGAATCTCTCTCTGTCCTTTGATTGTGAAAGTTTGCCCTATCTAGCAATTTGAAAGGGAATATCTTCCTGTGTTAGAATATGACCTTTTATATCTAGACCATATATCTATTTGGAGCTAAACTAGGTGTATGGTGTGAGGTGTTGGCATAAACCTAATTTCTGCCATACTGCTGCCCAGTTTTCCCAGTGGTTTTTGTCAAATAATGAGTCTGTTTCTCTGTAATTGGAGTCTTAGAGTTCATCAATTACTGTGTTAGGTTTATTTGCTTCCATATGCTATACACTTAATTTGTTTCACTAATTGACCTCTTTTTTAACCAATACCAAATTGTTCTTGATGATGACTAATTTGTAGGATAGTTTGAGATCTGATGCTATTGGTCTAGCTATCTTTCTATACAGTCCTGAACTGGACAAAGAGCTTATACAAGATACACTTACCTTTTGATTTTAATTTTAATCATGCTTTCTGGTGCCTGCCATGATATATCACATTATCATTTTAACCTGAAGTCTCTTGAGCATTTTCCTTTTTCCTAGAAATCTCTAAAACACAATATCTAGAAATGCCAGGGAAAGTTTATGAATAATTTTTAAATTAAAAAAATATTTACAGACCTGTCATTTCATTAATGTTGGGAAGAACTCCCTCTGGCATTACAGAATGACACCTGGCTATGCAGTTTATAGTCTGAAAGTACTCCATGTGGGGACAAGTGGGGTAAGAATTTGAGACTCTTTCCTATAGTCACCACAGCCAGAATAATTTCTACTTTTCACCATGTACACAATTAGATATGCACATATAAAACAACTTAGAACAAAGTAATTTGCTTCCTGTTTGGCTGTAGTACTGTTAGAATTCTTGGAAGTAGGTATATTATTTTGGATTTTTTTCTTGCTTTCGACAAATTGAGAGCAAGAAGAATGAAAAGAAATGGTAAATGGATAATGAGTCAAGGAATGAGGAAATAGAGGTGCCATAGATAACATTGAGAAGAAAACCCACGTATACTGTGTTTATCATCTTCCTCTTCTCTTCTTTGTAATAGACAGAAATACCCTATTAATTATTTCTCCCAAAAAGCAGAATTTGAAAAGGGAAAAAAGTTTTCTACATATCCCCTTATTTATTATAGATAAATTATATACTCTGAAAGCTAAAAGGGGCCTAAGAATCTATCTTGACTAGCCTGTACCTGATCAAGAACCCTTTCAATAGCATCTCCAACAAATAGTTGCCCATCTTTTGTTTGAAGACATAACCCATGGTTTTTTAAAAATAGCTTTTAGTTTAATTTTTTCAGTTATGCAGACATTTTAAAACATTGATCTATCCTTCCTACTCCCCCTTGACCTGTCATTCAATTTAAAAGAATAGCCTTCACTACATAGTTGCATAGTCCTGAATTTCTATATTGGCCATGTCTGAAAGTATCTGTCCCAGCCTTTTAGTTAGAATTCCGTGTTTCTCAAGGCAACCTATTCTATTCTTAGATAGCTTCAGTGGCTTGTAGTTTAGAAGCCTCAATATGGCTCTTTGCAATTCCTCCCACTTTCCCCTAATTCCTTTCCCTGGGTCAAAGACAACAGAGCTGGTTCCATGACTGCCCTTCAGTACTTGAAGATTGATAACTGTTGGGTCTCCTCTACATTTTCCCCCCTTGAAGCTAGGCATACTTTGGTCTTTGTTGATTCTTGTATGGCATCTTTGTCCCTTTCATATCCTTGGTTACTTTCTCTCAGATACCGTGTCTCTCACTGACCCTACAGATAACAGTACCTTTTTTGGGTGGCTACTCTGGTACACTGTTGACTCATGAAGCTATATTCCACTAGGAACTGCAGCTCTTTTTTCCACATGTGCCCTTGTTCAGCTACCCCCTTCCCATCTCATGTTTGGAACCTTGTATTTATATCACTGTTAAATTTGACCTGATTTGATTTAGCTGTTTATACCTCTTTGGATCTAGGCTCTGTTGTACAGCCTGGTATGGTCCCTCCTAGCTTGGTGTCATCTGCAGATTTGATAAGCATGCCATTTTTGCATGTTATTCAAGCCAGTTATTAGAGAGGCAATGCGGTGTAGCAGATGGAGTGCTGGACTTGTAAGGAAGCCTTCGGTACAAATCCTGCCCCAGATAACTACTAGCTGTGTGACTCTGTAGAGATCACAGAGAGCCTCAGTTTACTCATCTGTAAAATGGTGATAATAATAGCACCCGTCTCACAGAGTTGTTGTGGTGATCAGTTGAGATAATTGTGTAAAGTGCTTTGTAAACCTTAACATTCTTTATGAATGTGCCATGGATAGAGAGCCAGGTCTGGAGTCAGAAGACTTGAGTTCAAATTCTGCCTCAGACACTTAGTAGTTGTGAGACCCTAGGTAACCTCTGTTTGCCTCAGTTTCCTTAACTCTAAAATGGTGATAATAACAATACCTACCTTGCAGGCTTTTTGTGAGGATCAAATAAGATAATATTTGTAAAATGCTTAGCCCTGTGCCTGGCACATTATAGGCAACATACAAATGCTAGCTACTATTATTATCTGCTAATATTATTGATGACAATGTTCATGCCAGAGGCTCAGGGAGCATGCCACTAGACAAGAAGTCATAGATACAAGTCTCTTTGGGCAACTCTGGGAGACATGTCTGAATGCATCAGACATGACTGTCGCTGAGCATCTGTCTCTTCATGTCAGCCACAGCCATAATATGAGAGAGAGACTTACTCCTTTGTTGTGCTGAAATCTGTGTGTACTCTGTTAATAGCTTTTGAGTGAACTTATTGCCCTATCAAGAAAGTATATGAGGTTAGTCTGGCATGACCTTTAAAAAAACTAATTTGCTATTGATAGCTTTTGTTTTTATATCATCTACACATCCCAGTGTATTGCATTGATTTTCCTCTTCCAGGAAGACATTCTTATAATGAAGAATTTTAAAAGAGTAGGGAAAAGTTCAGGAAAACTAATTAAAATATATGGAAAAAGTCTGACATGATATCCAGTGTACCATAACCATATTCCCCCCACCTCTACCAAGAGATATGAGGTGGTACCTTCTCATAGCTTGTCTTTGAAGCCAGACTTGGTCATAATAATTTCAAAGTTCAGTTCCAGTTGTTCTTACTATTCTTTTCATTTGTATTGTTGTTTTGTGTATATTGTTTTCCTGATTCTGCTTCCTTCACTTTGAATCATCAGTTCATATGTCTTCCCATGCTTCTTCGTTTTCATTATTCATTAACCTCTGTGATTTTGAGCAAGTCATTTAAACTCAAGAAGAGGGGATTTGACTAGATGTCCCTTGAGCTCTCATTCAACTCTAGAGTATCATCCTAAAATCCTGTCATATTTTATAACCAAGTAATATCCCACGATATTGTCACAATTTGTTTAGAAATTTCCCAACCAAAAGGCATCTACTTTTGTTTCCACTTCTTTTTCTACTATAAATATTTTGGCATATGTGGGGTCATTATTTTTGGTCATTTACCTCCTTAGAGTATATAACTAACAGAGGAATATCTGGGTCAAATAGTACGGACGTTTTAGTTACTCTCTTCACTTAAGTCCAAGTTGATTTCCAGGATGATTGGACCAGTTAACAGCTCTACCAAAAATTCATGAGTGTTCTTGGGCATGGTGGAGCCATGATAACTTCTAGTAATCATTGCTTCACATTTTAAGTGTTCACAAACCATCCCCTTATTAATTTGCTCTAGACTTTTACCCAGAATAGAAATTAAGGACATTATTCCATAGTATACAATTTGTCCTTTTCAGACTTGAGGCACTTGTCCCACTTGCTAGGATTTTTCAGAAATTACTGACAGTGGTTCAGTAATCACACTTGTAAGTTCTTTAAAATTTGAAATATAGTTCATCTGGGCCTGGAGACCTGAACTCACTGAGTGCGGCTAGATGATGCTTGCCTTTCTCCTTAATTTCCATTCCCTTGTAAATATTTTTGCTCTACCATTTCTAATACAAAAATCATTCTTTTAGGAGATAAAACTGTATGTAATAGCTTTCAGAAGGTGGCTAGAACTAACTGTATGATTATTCATTTACTGAAGTGAGAAGTTCAGAAAGCAGGGGCTGATAGATTAGCATCCCTTGCCTCAAGAGGATCACAAAGCAACATTCATTACTGCCACTATTATAGAATGTAGTCTAGTATACCAGTACTGACTCTTATTTTCTTTTTCTTTTAAGAGATTTCAGTTGCCAATTGCTACCTGTGTGTGAGGGTAATTGCAAGAGGGTAGAAATTGAATCTGATTTTGGAGATGGATCTAGCTGTGAGGATGACTGTATTCATGATCTTTCCCACTTTTATAATGGGAAGTAGTTAACTCAGAAAGGTTTGTCAGTGTTGTTGGGAGGTGACTAGGCAGTGTTTGACAGCAACAGCACATGGGTCATACACATCTTGCTATTGCTGTGGTTCTTAAAGTCACTGTTGCTAAGGATGGCTCAGACTAAACTAGGGAGAGTGATTCCCAGGATAAAGATTTAGAGGTGAGAGACTTGTTTAAACTTGTTTTGTATAGCTATTAGATGTTTATAAAACCTTATTTTGACTTGAATAAACTTGTAGAAAAACCACTAATTATCTGCAACTGAGATTGAGAAATGGTCATCAATCAATAATAGCTAGAATCAATGAATTATGTTTTCATTTGGGGGTGATGCAAGAACTTTGGAACCAACAAATACATCTTTTAGTTAAGATGCCCTCTCTTTGAATGTCCCATCTTGTTTGTTATCCTCAAAAAGGAACAATGACATCAGGAGGGTGATGTGTTGATTTGCAAGTGAATTGAATTTAAGTGAGGCAGAGCTGTGCAAAGTCATCAGCCTCACTCTCTTATCCAGGATCACTGGAGTCCAGTACTAGCAAGACATAGCTCAGGATGACTGGTGGTGGCCCCAGATGCAATGGGAGACCTTGGCCTTTTTAAGCTGAGGTTTTCCCAGGTCTCAGTTTGTCTGTGGCAACACTGTGATTAAAGTGATTCAGTGATTAAAGGCTAGGTAAGAATGGAGGCAAAAGCTGGCCTAGTTTGCCTTCACAAAAAGGATCAATCTGGGAGGGGAAGACCCTTAGAATTTCTGGCCAGAACAAAAACATCCGCTATTTACACTCACTCTGAGCCATCAGTTCCTACTGAGAAGGAAGAAAAAGTCCTCATTTCTCCTTTCCTCTCTCCGAGGTGGTGGGCAGAGCATCTAAAGCAATTCATACCTACAAGTTGTCCTCACAGTGGGTCTTCATTGTCTTCTTACAAGTTATCTTCAGTGTCACAGAATGTTAGGTCTAGAAACAGCTAGAGCCAACAAGTATTTATTAAGCTCTTACTGTGTGCTACCGTTCTAGGGATGCAAAAATAAGGAATGAAACCATTCCTACTTGCAAGAAGCATACATCTGAACAGAGATCATCTGTTATTAGTACTGGCTCAGGTTAGTACAGTGTTTTTAGTTTTTCCTCCCAAGTGCTCTGGGAGGTAGACATGGTAAGTGTTATCTTCCTCATTTTACTGTGGGTAAGGAAACCATACCTCAGAAAGCTTAAGTGTCTTACCTATGGTCACATAAACTAATATATGTTGTGGCTGGGATGTGGACCCAAATCTACTGTACAATACAATGGGTCTTCTTACCTTCTCATTTTATAGATAAAGAAATGACTTGCCCAAAATCACCAAAGATCATAAAGGCCAGAGGTGGACCTCAAAATCAGATCTTCTGAGTGTGAGTCTAGTATTCCTCCTGGTAAACTACCCCTATAGAGCCTTCTGTATTTTTTTTTAAATAGGTAGCTTATGCCTGATTTTAAAGTACATTCGAGGAAAGACAATGGAGGAAAGAAATTATACATACCTGCTAAGCAATATATGTTACTCATTCTTGAAAGTTTTGTATGTTTCTGTAATTTTTTTTGTTATGTCTTAGTGGTTAGAATGATACAACTTTTTAAAACCACTTTTCCTGGCTTGTGTACTTACTCCTTCTAAATCTCTGATTCATAGCCATTTTCCCCCCAGTGTATCTTCCATTAATTTTATTCAGATAATTGCCACCTTAGTCAGTTCTAAATGTTTGTCATTTTAGAATTTATTTTGCTTTTCAGTACTGTCATGGAGAATTGAATACTTTGTGCATATTGTTTCATTCCATTACTCTTCAATAAAAAGCATCACTGCTGGACTAGGACTAATGAAGACCTTTGTTGTCTGCCACTGTAGTTATTAGTTCTGTGACTGGGGCAGATCTGTTAACCTTGCAGAGTTTGAGTTTCCCCATCTGTAAATGAGTTTACTAAGAATTTTACTACCTACCTACCACAGGGCTGTTATGAAGAAAGCATTTTGTAACCTTAAGGTTGGGATTATTTAGTATTGGTTTTAATGGTGATACTAATTCTTCTCACAGCATTATGCTGTATCTTAGTTGTTAACGTTATTTTTTAGCTTTTTGTATTGCTTTGGTTAATGTAAAATATTACTTAGGTATAATGACATTTAATAAAAAAGAAAAAAATCTGGCTGTTCTTAGATCTGCTTATGCATGTAGTAGGCATAAACTGTTAAACTCTTCCTTTCAAAGTGCTCTTTATTCTTAGCCTTTCTGTACAGTACTGTGAAACCTGTATGGAAAATCTTATTTGAGGATCACTTGTTGGAAAAGCCACTTCCCTGCCCAGCCACAGATATTTGCTTTGTAGGCGTTACTGTATTTTTCAAGCATGTTATATGCTAGAAACTGCTGTTTAATCAGCCTTCATACTTTTGAGCACATGAGTCTTTCATATATCTCTTCCATTATTAAGTAACACTATTATAATCTCTTAGGGGTCCTCTCATTAGACAGTTATTTGTGTCTTGCCATATCACTTTCTAATGTTTTTCTTACGTTCTGTTTTGTAAACGTGTTAATACATTTTCTGATTAAAAATTTATAATTTCCATATCACTCAGAATGTGTAGATATACCCATCTTTATGCCTCCCATGTCTGCTAAGCAGGGTGAGAGGTAAATTGGTAAACGCTTAATAAAAATTTGATAGAAAAAATTCATGGCTCCTGAGTACCGTAGATTGCCTTTAACTTGCTCTGTCAAACCTGTTGTAGTTATATGATGCTTTATAGCTGACCCTAGAAGCAAAGAGATTTCTGGTTTCTAAGGTAACATGCAAGATACCAAGGTAATCATTTTACTGCATCAAGGATAGTCAACATTTCTGAACTAATAGGTTTAAAGACCTTTTGTTTCCAATAGCATTTGTTTCTTATTCTTTTGTGTTGAGATGATTTAATGATTTGGAGATAGTTTGCCTGCCTTAAAAAAAAAGTAGCAATGACTGTAGTTTATTTTGTGTGTTATTGAAGCTTTATAATCAGTTAACCCCTTGATGATGTGGTTAGTTAGCTGGCAAAACATTTAGGCTGGGGGCTGTGAAGGAAAACCTGATTTTGCCTAATGGGGAGTTGGGAGGGGAAAACCCTTCATATGTGCCAGACACTGTGCTAAGCACTACATAAATATTACCTTATTTGATCCTCACAACAACCCGGCAACAAAGTAGGTGTTGTTATTATGCCCATTTTGTGGTAGAGAAAGAGGAGGCAAACAGAAGTGGCAGGTACATTTCTGGGGATTTGAACTTGTGTCTCGCTTACTTCAGCCCCGGGGCTCTCCATGTACTGCACCACATAGCAGCCTCTAATGATGCTACTACTTTCATATGGATTTGGACAAAACTTGGCTTCTTTGTTAACCACAAGTTATTATTAACTTGTGGGAAGTGGCTTAATAATAATCCTTGCCATTTCATGAGGACATTTTGGGGGTTAATTAGCTGACTGTAAAAAAAATTTTGAACACCTCCAGGTCATCATTGATTCTTAGTCTTTGTTGAGTTGTGGTCATAACCCTCATGCGCACGTTCTCTAACCACTACTCGTACCCCCCAGCCTCTTCCTTCAATTAAAAAAATTTATTAGGCCTTTGTTTATCATCATTGTTTTTATTGTTATTTAAAGAATGAAAATGAATGATGTTTTGAAACGTGCTTCGTAGATAATTAGAGAAATCTTAACAGTTTTACAAAACCAAGGTTGAGAATCCCTATATTATATCAGTTCATAGTAATGACTCTTTTCTCTCCAACAGGGCTTACTCATAGCCACTAATTTGCTAGATGTACATGAACTATTATTATTTTCTTCCACAGGCCCATTATCAACTGACTTTTACACATACAATTCTGTTCAGTACTGTAATCGTGTATCTTTGCTTACAATCACTGAAGAACCTCACCTCATTGGCCCACTTGATCTGAGATTTTCCTGGGTCCAGTTTTCTTTATGATACGAACTATTTTATTGGGGATGAGATGGGATGGGAAGAAAAGGTCCAGGAAACCTAGGGCTGAAGTGATAGCCCAGCTTTGTTGAGATACTCTGGATGTCTATATAGTCAGATGCCCAACTCTTAAATAATCTGGGTATCCAAGGTTCCTTTGTATGGTATTTCCTGGCTATGTAATGTTGTGATTACTAGAGACATACTAAAAATGTCCAGTACTTGCATCTTCCAGGTCAGGGTTGGGGAACCTGCAGCCTCAAAGCCACATGTGGCCCTCTAGGTCCTAAAGCGTGGCCCTTTGACTGAATCCAAACTTCATAGAACATATCCCCTTAATAAAAGGATTTGTTCTGTAAAACTTGGACTCAATCAAAAGGCTGCACCCAAAGACCTAGAAGGCCACACTTAGCCTAAAGGCCACAGGCTCTCCACCCCTGCTCTAGGTGTGCCACCCATAACCTTTAGATTCTTTGACTTATAATATTTTCCTACCATGAATCTTTTAGCCATGTAGCTAATTCTTTTTGCTTTTATAAATGCCTATTTAACAAGAATGGCTAAAATTCTAAACTGTTTAAATATGGCATTGAAATCCTGATATTGTTGTCTGTTCCTAAAACTATGCTTAAGCTGACTATGCTTACAGCACTACTCATTGATTTTACTGTGCTGAAGAGAAGTCCGAAGGGGCTAGCTTCAAATTCTAGTTTTACTACTTTTGCTGTTGTGACCTTCAGCAATGTGTTGACTTCTCTGCACTTCAGTTTTTTTGGGGGTGTGTGTGTGTGTGTGTGTGTGTGTGTGTGTGTGTGTATGTGTAACTTGTCTTTCTCAAATCCCTTTCTTGTTTGTCAGCATTTTACTGTAGTAGAAAAGTATTGGAGTATAGTAGAAAGAGCATTAGAGTCAGAAGACCTATCTCCTATCCAAGTATTGCAATGGCTTTGGGTCAAAGAAGCTAGCTTAAGACTCTGTCTTCTCATCTGTACAAATAAAGCTGACATTTGTACTCAGATGGTTGTTGTCAAGAAAGTGCTTTGTAAACATCAATTTGTTATCTAAATGTGAATCATTAATATTACTCTGATGATGATGATGATGATGTTCAGTCATTTTCACTCTTCAGGACCCCGTTTTGGGGTTTTCTTGGCAAAGATACTGGAGTGGTTTGTCATTTCCTTCTCCAGCTCACTTTACAGATGAGGAAACTGAGGCAAATCAAGTTAAATGACTTGTCTAGGGTCACACAGCTAAGTGTCTGAGGCCAGATTTGATCTCAGGGAAATGAGTCTTCCTGACTTCAGGCCCAGTGCTCCATCCGCTCTGCCATCTAGCTGCCCATTATGCTGATATTATTATTATTAACACCAGTAGTAATTAATTTCCAAGTAGAAAGTCTTAAGTGGTATATGTATTATTACATATGTATTTGTTTTTGTTAATCAGGTTGGTGGAATAGAGATCAAATATATAAACAGTACATAAAGTAAGGAGCCAAGTAGGGTGTGTCAGTCCAGCCTAGAGACTTATGTAAATGTGAAAGTCCTATATGAATACACATGAATATAAAGGTGTGTGTCATTTACAGCAAACCTGACTTGTAAAAATAGGAATATGCAAAAAAGTTGGGGGACCAGACTCCCTTACATTGTTAAAAATGTTATTTTATTTGCCAAAATTCTATTTATTAACACGTTTTCAGGAATACATCAGTGCTAAGAAGTGAGCTGAAGTTGTATTTGTGTGTTCTTGACATTTGAATGGAGTATTATAGTAGTGTTTGAGTGTGTATCTTCAGAGAAACAAAGACTGCTTTTCAATCATTCTTTACTGATAAAAAGTAGTTATGACTTGTTTTAAAAAGAACGTTTACTACATTATATTGAACAGCATATGTTGTATTCTTACACATGTGGAGTTTTTCCAGAATAAATTTTTTTTATCAATTCTGATGCATCTCACAGATAGCTATCTCAGTTTCTATATTTTAGTGTGCTACAGTTGACAGTGTGTGTATTATATATGTATATAACAGGTGTGTATGTGTGTGTGTATCACATACATATACACAAGTGTACACATGTACCCATAGCCTTGAATATTTGGAGACTTCTCTGTAATTAGCACAGCTGAATTGTGTGCCCACTCAGTAGATTTAGTGTGATGCCCAGAAGTGAAAGGACAAAATATTTTTTAGAACATAGAGTGTCTGTTTTTTCTGAATTTATAGGAGTGCCACATTGGAACATACATTTGCTTGTGAGACACCACAGCCATGCTTTAGGGTGACAAAACTAATGACTTTTCCCTGGGGTCCTCCTTGGTGAATGTTGAAATGTCAGATTGAACTGAATATGTGTTTTTAGTATCTGTATTTTGCTCCTCTCCCCCAAAAAGACCCAACCTTGTACATAATACCACCATTCCAGTCATGTCCATTAGGATCCATCCTTGTGTTTTGAAAGGCACTTTTATCCCTTGCTCTTTGGAATGTTGCTGTGGAGTACACACACAGTACAGCTTTAGTT
The DNA here is from genome assembly GCF_011100635.1 of Trichosurus vulpecula. Lineage (NCBI taxonomy): Eukaryota > Metazoa > Chordata > Mammalia > Diprotodontia > Phalangeridae > Trichosurus > Trichosurus vulpecula. The sequence goes on along the minus strand of NC_050576.1, from coordinate 303,056,424 downwards.
CCATTTCACAAAGGTCATCAGGAGGCCTGAGTTCCAGCCCTGGATTCTGTCATTGATTACTTTGTGACCATGCAATGTCACTTCATCTCTCTGCACCCTAGTTCCCTCTTTTGTAAAATACTGATTACTAATACAGCTATTGTATAGTTCAAGATAAGAATGTGAGAATACTTTATAATATATGAAGTGATATTTAAACTGTGAATTATCTTTGTTATATGAAATTATGCTAGAATAAATACATGGGATATTTCCAATCTAGAAATATTTGTTAATACATTTCAGTAAAAAATGTGGCAGTTAAGGAAACATAGAGTAAAAACCACAGGGTCTTGACCATCCCTCCCTCCCCACCAAGTAACACCGCTTTTCTCTTCTTTCTTTCTTTCTTTTTTAATAGTCCATACCCTGTGCCTATTTAGCCAACTTTCATGAGTATGTCACTCATCCATGTGAATCAGATTGGTGACTTGGAAACAAATCTGGGTAATAGAATGCATTTAGTTAGTCCTTCAGGGTTATTGTCTGTATTCATCTCTTACTTCTTCAGACGTAGCACTAGTATAGACAGTTCCATTCTCCACCCTTTCGTCTGTACATGCCCCACCTTTAGATACAAAAGAATATGTTGAAAAAGTCTGTATAAAGAAATGTAGCAAATAAGTACCTCCAAATAGTTATGAGGCACATAAAAATTAAAAGAAAAAGGGAAGGGGCAGTATGTAAAAGAGAGAATTTGGTCAAGACTAATGGATGCCCCATTCAGTGTGATTCCAGTTCTCTTTAAAATCAAGTAATATTTTCAGTGCAAGAAGCATATAGAAATAACCAGTGATAGAAATTTCACTTCTTTATTCGCAGTGTCAGAGGCAGCATGGTATAGGATGTGAAGAAGGGAAGACTTTGGAAATGGAAAGATCTAGGTTCTGATCCTATAGCTAGTATACACATGGCAACTCCATAAGATCGGGTTGCCAAATCTAGATGGGTGGATGGAGTTTCTACATCAGGGAGTTCCCTGTGCTGTTGTAATCACAGGTATAGGCCGAATTTGAAAGTTCTCATTGTTTCTTCCATTTTAGTATTTGTCTTAAACGTTATCAAAGGATTTTTTTCATTTCATTGAGACTGTAATAAAAAATTTAGTATTGAAATAACAGCATAACAATTGGTGTGAGTTGTATGGTACCTTAAAGGGGTTTGGAGTATGATACTTCTCCCCTTTCCTGGCCTGAGTTGTAACATGAGTCATATTTTATTGAGATTTTTAAGAGGTGATCAGTACTGACAATGGGCAACCTTGTTAAGAGTTAACATTTTAATGGTGTTATTAATTCCCATCTAGTGATTCCTTCTTTTGAAGGTAAGAGGTTGAGGAAGAGACTTCTGAGTGACCACTAATATATGGCAGAAATTTCTAACCTACTGAATGTGAATTTTTTTTAATGTTTTGATAACTTTTAATATAGCTGGTTAACTTTATAATTTTATTTTATGTATTTAAAAACATTTTTTCTGAGAAGGAATCCATAGGCTTTACCAGATTTCAAAGCAGTCCATGACATTAAAAAGATTTTTGAAATCTCTGCTTCATGGTATTCAGCCTTATAATTAGTGTGTTCTGTAAAGCATCTTAATTTTTTTTTTAGTGGAAAGTAATAATAAAGTTGAAAAATGTTTTTTTTCCAGCTATTACATAGCATAATATTTAGACCCTTAACTATGTGTGTTAAGCCAAATTTAAAGAACATTTAATAATTTAAAAAAAATAAACTTTTAAAAGCTTTTAAAATTTCCTTATTTAAAGACATGGAATTTAGAGTTAGTTGGGCTGGGTTTGAATCCCAACTTTACCATTTGTTGCCTCTCTGATTTTGGGCAAGTTGCATCTTGTTTCTGGGTTCAGTTTCCTCATCTGTAAAATGAGAGAGTTGGACTGGATGATCTCTAGTGTCACTTCTGTTCTAAATCGGTAAGACTGTGATACAAACTTTCAAGGGACATTCAGTGTCTCTGGCTAGGACCTTGACTGATGTCTTCATTCTTTTAAAATGATCCTGTTTCCATAAGATTGTGATTTCTTTCAGCAAGGAAAATAGAGCTTTTGCCATAACCCTGAAAAATACTAAGTTTGTGGATGGCCTCTTTATAGTAGTATTAAGATTTGTGAACACATTTACCCTTTAAACACAGATATGTCAAAAATGTTTTTCATCATTTGACCTGAAATTTTGCTTTTAAAGGTCCATGTTGTCTGTGACATTAAATAGCTAAGATTTCTTATATTACCAAATGCTGTATTTCAAGGAAAAACAAACCCATAGAGCAAGCAAGTAAAAAAAAAAAGTCAAATAATATTTACTTTTAACATACATTATTAAAATATGTTAAAGATTACCTGATGTTTTATGAGAAATGGCATATTCCCTTTCTTTTCCATGTGCTTCAAATAGATTATATTATAATATAAGCATGAGGATTTAAAAATGTGAGTTATTAAAATAACTTTGCACTAGTAATGGTGTTTCTTTTTTGAAGAATGCTTTTTCAGGTGGTACATAAAGAAAGGTTTATTTTAGTACTTACATTTAACTTAAATCTGTACCCAACATTGGGTGTGATGTTAATGACAATTAAATATGTACCTTTGAAGGTGAATCTACTATTTGAGTTTTATGTATATTAAGCTAGATTTTACAAATATAAATTCAAAAATATAATCTGAGACATTCTTGAGCACATGTGCACATGTGTATTATAACTAAAACTTAAGCTTAATCTTCTTAATTTTTCTTAGATTAGAAGAGCAGTTCCAACAGATTAGATTAGTACTTTTCATGAAGAAAGTAGGAAAGTGACTCAGCTCCCCTGTGCAAGAAATAAATATACATTTGGAAAGCATTTTTTAATTTTTTAGATGCATGATTTCATTTAGACATATAAACCTGAAAATTTTTAAAGATTATTTCTACTGTCCTTTATATATTTTTCATACAGATGTATAAAATTTATTTCTTGGAAATTATTTGTCTTATTCATTAACCAGGATTTTTTTTTTTAAAAAACTACCATTTTAATAAAACCTAATGAATCTCCTAAGACAAGATCTCATAAATTTTTTTAGGGTCAAAACTGTATCACTATTATGATTAATTGCATCTTGTTTGTGACTGAATTGTATTACAAGAAGGAAGAGATGTGATTTAGTATTTTTGATCTCCAAAACTGTCCAGGTTTTTTGTTTTCTTTTGTTTGTGGTAATAGGGTTCTAAAACAATTGCTGTTTAAGATTTTAATGATGAGCTCTACCAAGACTTAAGTTCTCTATACCTGTAGGACTTCAACCTGTAAAAACAGATTTGCTAATTTTGAAACTTATGTGACTATCCAGTGTTGTTGTAGCATGGTAGTTGGCTATTTCATGTTACAGATTTTTACATGAAATCATTAAGTGTGACTAAATTAATATTTTGGCATATTACTACTATTGCTTATAGTCATGCATACAAGAAAAGAAGCTAGCATTGTTTTTATTTTTTTTATTGTTACCAAACACAATATCCTAGGAATTTTCAGCAAATTATCAGTTCAGCTGTAATTCCAGTTTTGTTTCACAAGCTGTGAAATGTTCTTTGTTGCCTGCCATTCAAATTTAAATCAATATCTTTAATGCCCTCTTGCAGTCTCATTTTGTTGCACTAGAAATCTGTTTTAGTTGATCTGCAAGTCTATTTTGTGCTGAGTGCTTATGTTTTCCAATTCAGCTGCTTTGTAATTTTTCTGTAAGCAGTTTTTTAAGTCTTGTATTCTGTTAAAATATTTTTATCATCATAAAAGTGCAGTAATGTACATGCATGTTAATCGTGCAAGTGCCCAAGACATTTTATATTGCAATTCCAGTTGAAAACCACCTGAAGGAAGAAATAAACAAATAGCAAAAACATTCAATATTTATTTACAGTATTTAGAAGATAGTTTGTTTCTGCTTCAGGTGCAGGATTCTGTCCAGCACAAATAGCCCAGAGATGGATATCATAGATAGAATTTACATACCATTAGCTCACAGTAATTCATTAGCAGCAGAGCTCTGGGGTACAGAGCTAGTTAGGCATGTTATTTGTGATGTCTGGATGCTGTATTTTAACAAGGTTTACTGGCTTCATGCTTGTTGCCTTTGTCTAGTGACAGAAGTAATTACTTGATAAAATGAAGTGCATCGCTGTGAACAATTGACCCTTTGGAACAATCCAGACTGGTCAGCAGTCTAAAGCCACATTTTAAAGCCATCATAATAGCCTCAAACTTCAGAGTTTCCAGGGTGCAGACAAAGGTATTGTCTTCCTTTAGCACAAGTCGTGTGCCATTTTCAGACTTTATGAAGTATTTAAATTGAATAATATTTGAAGATATAGAAAACTCCTCTGGAAATCCATCCAGCCGGCTCTTAGACACCAGTACAATGCGAGATTTTATTTTTGTTATGAAATCAGGAGCATTACAAAAGATTCTCAAACCTTGTGAGCGATCATGGTTATCAGTGATTTCCAAGAAAGTAGTCTCTCTGGCTGTTAGCTGTTCTTTCTCCCACCTTGATTTCACTTCTTCAGCCAGCCCTTTAAGCTGAAAGAATTCCGCCTCCTGGGCCAGGAGTTGATTTTCTCGAAATCCTTCTGGTAGTAGAAGTTCTCCATTCCGTAAGAAGTTCAAAACGTGTCTAAAAAGGAGTCCATCCCTGTCTATGAAGTAGTGACCATCAGCATCAAGGGGGCAAAGGATTTTTCCATTGACTATGCCTTCAAGGAAAGTATCTGGATACTTGGTCAGTGTTTGTTTTTGAGTAATATACAAATATCCACCAACATTGAGAGTCGTCAGCGTTTTGCAGCTCTTTCCTTGATCAGTACCTTCAGGACTGTTGTGTTTCCCCTCATAGTCTTTTTCTTTTTCTCTCCTGTTTATTTTACGTTCCATTTTCAAAATCACTGCAGCTTCTTGTTCTTGGCTTAGCGAGAGCTTTTTAAAAAGCACCACCACCACACAAACACGCCTTTATTCAGCTCCAGCTCCGTGATGGAATGGAAATGCTGGCGACCTCGCATGAGCTGTCAGCTCCGTTTTGCTGTAGGTGGCGTATCAGCTATGTATGCAGGAGCTTTCAGGAGTAAGACTGAAAAAGAGAATTTGCATTTAACTGTATGAGGGCAGAGATTGGTTACAAAAGCATTTGCTTTGCAGGCATGAAGTTAGATCATTCTGAATATTTTATGTGCTTACTACCAAGTAGGTCACGTTTTCTTTTTAATTATACAGGTAAACATGAGATTTGCTTTTTGTATCTAAATACCCTTTAAGTTGCCAAACCAGTAGTGCTTTTGTCTTAATAAATCATTGAATTATTCAGAATTTTTAATATACTATCACTTTTGGAAACTGGATATTGAATTGTTATTTTTGGTTTTAGTATTTTAGATTGTGGGGGTGGTATAGATAAGAAAATGGGAATAAATATATGTGGTGGATAGCTTTGTAATCTATTAGCTTTATATATGACATATGCTACATAGTGTCAGTCTTTTTTTTTTTTTTGAGAAAATTAAGAGAGCTACGCCTGTTGTTTATTGTGTAGTACTCAGTTTGTTTTGCCATGACATTCTGATTTCAGTGTCTTCAACAACAGAGATGATTTCTTAGTTACTTTGGATGTAAAGGACTTTTTTTAATTTTTAAGATAATCAGAAAGAGAAGAGAGATTCAATAGTCATTTATACTTGGTTCTGTTTAACCTGCCTATGGAATCTTTGTAATATTAAGGATAAACATTGGCTGAACAAAGACCCAGACTGATGTAGCTTGAATATAACATCACACTATATATAACCAGAACGGCTATAAGTGTGGAAGAGGGGGGGAAGGGAAGAAAGCAAAGTGACAGCATGGAGTGGCAAATTGAAATAGCTTGGCATGAAACAATGATAGGGTATATGACAAACTAGTTTTTTCTCCATCAAGTAAATATTAATATAGCTGGAAAAATTGAAAGCACCTCCAGCCTCTGTTTTTTCCCCTTCCAAAGAATGAATACCTGTTTGAGTCCTTTGGGGAAAAAAAAAGGAAGTTTTTTTTTTTCTTTCTGGAGGCACAGTAAATATAATTTGCTTTCCAGAGTAGTGTAGGAAGCTAAGCCTTTTACCTAAGGATGACAATTTGCTTGGGTTTTTATGGCCAAGATTTCAAGTTTATTTATTTGCAATCATTTATTTGATGTATTTGCTTAATTTGAAAAAATGAACTAGGTAGCTTTTAATGCAATAATCTTTATTTTATAATTTGTTTCTCTAGCAACATAAAATGTCTTCTACATGTTATTAAACCAACCTGATATAAACATTTGAATATTTTTCCTGTTTGTCTAATGCCATTTTGTCATTAGTAATTAATATTATGAAATAATTTTTTATTTTGTCAGTAATTGTAAAGTATCTGTAAATGTATGAAGGAGGATTAAAGGAGTATTGTACTTTGCTTAGAAAAGTCTTAAAGAATTTTTTCATATCTTAATATTTTGTGATCAGTTTTCACAGAAATTATGTGGAAGGGATTAGTGAAATTATTTCAAAGAGAAATTTTCAACATAATTTGCATAAACCCATAATTACTATGTTATGGAAAACTTATTTTACAAAAATAAAATGACAGATGACAAATACATGTTTGAAGTTAACTTCAAGTCCAGTGTATGTTTAAAATGGCTTTCATAATCTTTTACTGTCCATGTTAGTCATTGTCACTGTAATTCATTCAGTGTTTTAAGTTAAATTTTTGTTGCCCTCTTTTGTTTTAGCATCATCTTAATTTCCCAGTATATCCCTGCCCCCCTCAGCTATCCTTTACCTGAGAATTTTTAAAAAGAGAAAAAGCATTTCCCCAAACTAAGCAGCATAAACTCATCTACTTTTTGTAAAGACTGATTTATTTGCCTTGTGTTTCAAAAGTCATATTGTCTGTTTAAAAGAACAAAATAAAAGTAGCTGTTATGAAGAAAAACCTAGGAACTATTGAACATTAATCTAATGTAGTGTTCCTTCTGCAATGGCTATCAGTCCTTGTCTCAGAACAGTCTCTGAGGGTATGGTGGTTAGACAAAAAGTAGGCTTTGCTTGTTTGTATGTATGTATGTATGTATGTATTTATGTATGTATGTATGTGTGAAGACCCACATATATCTAAACATTTTATTTTGAGTTCTCCTTTTGCTTCTTTGTGTTTCATTTTCTCCTAACTTTTTCCTTCTTCTGATCTGGAGACTTTCTTTGTGGTAGAGAGGATGAGGGCATAGAGAACAGCCTGTAAGGCCGGGCCTGGGTTGCTCAACCATTTCAAAATAGTAGTCGGTGCTATGGGTGCTGGGAGGTCTTTCCCGCTATGTTCTACCATTTAGCTTGTGACATCCCTATGTTCAAACTAGTTTGCATGACAAAGTAGACTAATTCCTGGTCCTGCCAACTTTCCCCTCCTTAGAAATGGTTTCCACTCCTTATTAATATAAGCCCTGGTTTTTGATATTCCTGTGGTATGCTGTTTTCCAAACAGAAACAAAAAGATACCCTAATAGAGGTATCTCATGAGCAGCATGGTATGATGGCCTAAAGACTTTAGAACCTGTGACTTTGGTATTTGGAGTGAACTGAGGTCAATTTCTCTTTGTTTCTTCATTTGTAAAAATGGCCTACATTCCAAAGTTAGTTGGAAGAATAATTCATAAATGCTGTTTGTGAAAGCAGTTTTCTAAAGTTATAGAGCTACTTCATTTTTTTCCTTCTCTTCATTTTTTCTTCTCAACACCTTTTTGATTTGTTGCAGAAGGAATTCTTTTTCAGCCCTTGACTGAAGCCATTAGCTTGCAATGGTGGGTGCATTGCAGTCCTAATTTGGCTTTCTGTTCTAGAAGTCTTATTTGTTTTATTTTTTTGAAGCAGAATAATAATTTTGTCTTTTGTGGATATGTCTTTTAAAATGTTTGAAAAGTGCTTGTTGAGGCTTGGTAGCCATTTAATAAATTCTTTATGAAGGTTTGGCATATCAGCCAGAAAAATAGCCACATATACATGATAGCTCTCAATACCATCCAAAAGCTAAGTAATACTAATTTCACTTGACAGATCTATTTAGCTTTATGGGACATCAAATATCATACAATAAGGAGATTATTCCTATAGAGTGTATAGGGATTTTTGTCATTTAGTTGTTTTCAGTCATGTCCGTCTCTTCGTGACTCCATTTGGGGTTTTCTTGACAAAGAATAGTTTGCCATTTTCTTCCCTAGCTCATTTTACAGATAAGGAAGTAGAAACAAATGGAGTTAAGTGACTTGCCGTAGGTCATACATCTAGTATCTGAGGCCAGAGCTGAACTCAAGAAAAATGAGTCTTCCTGACTCCAGGCCCTTTATCCACTGCACCACCTAGCTACTCGTGCATACAGCAGAGATGGTAACAAATTCACTTGGACAACCTTTTGTTAGGCTTTGCTATTTGCAGTAAGGGAAACACTCAGATTAAGGGGCAACAAGGTGGTACAGTGTATAGAGTGCCAGGCCTAGAGTCAGGAAGACTCATCTTCCTGAGTTCAAACCCAGCCTCAGACAAATTAGTAGCTGTCTGATCCTGGGCAAGTCACTTAACTCTGTTTGCTTCAGTTTCCTCAGCTATAAAATGAGCTGGAGAAGGAAATGGCCAACCACTCTAGTATCTTTGTCAAGCAAACCCCAAATGGGGTCACAAAGAATTGGTCGTGACTGAAACAACTCAACAACAATGAATAAAAAGATTAAGGACTTAGGTAAAGAAAATGTTTTATGGAGTGACTAGTGGTCATTATAGGAGTAGTGGAACTTAAAGAATAAATACTGTTGGGCCTATATTTATCTCCATGTATATAATTGATTTTGATTGCAATATAAACAATTTTGGTACAATTTAGCATGTTCTTCCTACAGGTTTTTTTTTCAGTGATTTGGGGTAATAATTGTTTCTTCTGCAGCTAGAGGACTATTGACAAAGCTTGTGGCTGACAGAATTCAATTCCCAGATCAAAGTATATCTCTGAGTGCTGTACAATTCTTAGGTTGTCATTGTGGTTCAGGGAGCAGGATGAAGAGAGAAAGGGTATGTGTTTGGAGTTTTCTAACTGTACAGATTCATCACACCCACATATTGTATTTTGCCAGCCATTTTCATTGTAAGCCTCTGGACTAGCCCTGCCCGGAATTCGGTATCTGTCTTGCTAAGGGGTGGATAATGGTAATTAGACCTGGAATAACAAATTTCTACTCTTACTAAGCATTTCTTGAACTGAATGCCTTTTATATGTCCTGGCCCTCCCATACTTCTTGATTCAAGATTCTCCTCTCATCTCTAGGTTCTGTTCATATGATCCTTTTTACTTCTCTAATTGGTTCTCTTTCCACTCCCACAGAAATGATTTAAAACACCCTTTTTTCTCTTTAAATCTCCCACACCACTCTTTACTCCTCTCTTTAAGCTGATGACCTTAACTCTTACTTTACTGAGGAAGTAGAGGTCATTTTCCATGATCTCCCTCTTCTTCCCTTCTCTGCTTTTCAAAACCCCCAGACATCACCTTCTATTAACACTGCCTTTACTCCAGTCCCTGATGAAGAGGTGATCACCGTACCAGAACCAATCCTTCTGCATGTACCTTTGGTCCCCTTCCTTCCCATCTTCTCTAGCACCTAACCCTTATACTCAACTCCTTTCTAAATTTCAATCTCAAATTCTCTGCCTGCATTCTGCCTACAAAACAAAAAAATGTTCACCATCCTGACAAATTTCCTACTTAGATCCTATCATTTCCTCAAGCCTCTGGCTATCACCTTATGTCTCTTCCAAAGTCCCAGGGGGAAAAACTCTACCACTTCCTGCCTCTCCTTCCTCTCCTCACTTCTCAGTTCCTTTGCATTTTGGCTTCTCATTTGAACATTCAATTGAGATAGCTCTTTCCTCTTAATTGCCAAATCTGATGGCTTTTTCTAAAACCTCATCTTTCACTTCTTCAGCATTTAAGACTCTTCCAGGGGTGGGGAACCTGTGGCCTTCTAGGTCCTTTGGTGCGGCCTTTTAACTGAGCCCAAGTTTTACAGAACAAATCTTTTTATTAAAGGGATTTGCTCTTTGAAGTTTGGATTCAAAGGGCCATGCTTGAGGACCTAAGGGCCTGAGGCTGAAGGTTCCCCACCCCTGCTTGATTATCCTCCTCTTCCATGCTAGATGTCTTTTCTGTAGGTGTTCATGACACCTGTATCTTGGTTCTCTTCTTGCTTCTCCACTCTTCGATTTCTGGTGCTCTTCCAGCATTTGTATCATAGCTCCAAATGTAGATGTACAAAGCTTTGTCCTAGGCCCTCTCCTCTTTTCTCCACATTCTCTCACCTGACCATCTTGTCAGTTTCCTATCTTTTCTGATGTCTCCAAGATCTGTGTATTCAGCTCTGATCTCTTTTCTGAGCTTACTATACATCTCCACTTGCCTACTGGACATTTCAAATTGAATATCCCATAGGTATCTCTTTCTTACCATGTCCAAAGCAGAGAACTCAGTATCCTTTCCCCAAAACTCACTGTTTTTCCCTGAATTCCTCTAGGGTACCACCATCCTTCCAGTAACCTCACTCCTAGCCTTACCTCCTCGCTCTCTCTCACCATACATAGCCACTCAATTACCTACTCTTGTCACTTCTCCCTCCTCGGTATCACATCCATTCCCTTCTCTCTCGTTCTCCGTGTGGCCACCACCCTATTTCAGGACTATTGCAATAGCCTCCCATTTGATCTTCTTGCCTTTCATCTTTCCCCTCAATGTGCTGTCCATGTAGTTACTTAAAGTGTAAATCTGACTGTGCCACTATCCTATTTAGTACACTCTAGTGCTTCCCTGTTGCTCCTAGAATAAATAAAAACTCCTTGGTTTGTTATTTGAAGTCTACCTACCTTTCCAGCTTTATTATATTTCATTCCCTTTTCTTCAGTCTACGTTTCAGCCACACCAGCTTTTTGGCTGTTCCATCTCCTGTCTCTGTCTTTAAGGCACACCCTCACCTCTGCTTCTGAGAATCCCTTGCTTCCTTTAGCATTTAGCTTAGTTACCCCTGCCGCATGATGCCTTCCTTATCTCCCAGCTTTTGCTCATAGATATTTGCAAGTCGTTGTGTTCTGAGTTGGTGCCTTGAGCTTCCCTGTCACCATAGAAGCTTTTAACAGTCAGGTTCTTTTTTGTTATTGTTGTTTGCTCGTTTTCCAGCGCATTTCTTGACTTTGGACTTTATGTTAGATTTGGGCTCTGCTCACCTCTGGGGCCTGGGAGGAAGATGTCTGGCCTGAGCCTCTATCTTTCATATTCTGCTGCTTTCACAGCTTTATGCAGGGGCTTAAGTTTTTGGCGCATTCAAAATGGTGTGATCTGGGAAGAGGAATGGTCTTTACCCTCCTGGTCTGTGCTCTGGTCCTTACCCAGGTAGGACCCTGAACTTCTCTTCACCCTAGAACTGTGATCCGGAACTGGGTAATGGGCGAAGGAGCTGCCAAATGCATCCAATCCTGCACTTAGAGACAGCACGGGAGGCCCCCTGGGATCTCTTGTTGACCATGTGTTCAGTACTTCTGAACAGGTCCTGGCACTGCTCCTCACTGCTATGCCACCCTAGCCCACAGCTGGTGCTGCTTCCACTTCACAGGGCTCTTGGCCAACCGCACAAGTTCCACAGACCTCCCTTTGTCTTCCAAAGTTGCCCTGGGCTAGAAAAACGACTTACTGTGACTTTTGTTAGTTTTCCTGTTCAGAATTTGGTTTGGCATTTTCTTTAGTCATTTTGTAGAAGATGTTTTGGGAGAGGTTTGGCAGTTGTGATCTTTAACCTCACCATCTTGGCTCCACCCCTTTGTATTTATTTTATACATACTTTTGTGTATTTATTGACTCCCATAATAGCACATAAACCCCTTGATAGTAAGAATTGAGTTTTTTTGTCTTTGTATCCTTAGTGTTTCACACAATACCTGCTATAAAATTGGTACTTAATAAATGTTTATTTACTGATTGGATTACCCTTCCCCTGCTTTCCTTTTCCTCAAAACTACTCCCCCTTTGCCCTCTTCCCCACTCCCAGCTTAGTGAGATAGAAGCTCTGACTGGACGTTAGAAGAGATTAGTTTATTTTCTAAGGCAGAAAGTGTCTGAGTCACCTTTTGCAGATTAAGTTGTTTGAGCCTCAGTTTCCTCATCTTTCAGTGGATATGAGAATATTTGCATCTCTCATCACAAAGAGTGGTTGTGAGGAAAGTGTTTTGTAAAACTGTTAAATATTTTATAAATGTAAGTTGTTACAATTATTCTTTCTCTAGAAGTCCTGATTGTGATTTTGTTTCTTTTGTCTAACCAGTTTTCAGATTTATCTTAAATATAAATTTCATAGTGTGATAAAGCATAAGATATTTTTAAAATTATGAATTTTCATTTTTGACATTTATGTCTTAGCATTAGAATTATTTTTAAATATGTGGTGAGAAAATAATTCTTTAACAGTACCTAAAATATGATTTACCAGTTTTTATTGATTTATGTTCACTATGCTGACCAGAGTCTAACTTAATGAACAAAAAAAAAATGTTTTCCTTAATTAGAAACAAGAGGGGCCTCTTTGACCTGTTTTATCTGGAAGAAAAAGATATCTGTGGTTGGGTACAAACTTGTGCAAACTTACAGAATTCATTTTCTCAGATATCCAATTCTGTCTATTCCTTGGGTTCTCATACCCTTCTTTCTTTTTAAAAATTTTTTAATTAATTAATTTTTAGCATTCTGAGTTCCAAATTCTCCCCCTCCTTCTGGGCCCTCCCCCACCCATTGAGAAGGCAAACAATATGATATCAATTATACATGACACATGTCACTTTTCAAGATTTGGGGCTTTGTCTTTCAGATGTGATTAATGTTTCCCCCCTACTTTGCCCCCTTTCAAGAAGTCATCTTACAAGTTCACTTGTTTCATCTGAGTAGTTAAATTGTCTAATGTTGGTGAAATTTCTGCAAAATGCCAGTTCATAGGATTGTGGACACTGAGGTGAGCACCAAACTTGTCCTCAAGCCCCTCCCTACACCTGACCTATTGACCACTTGATTCCATCCCAGATTCGGCTCCTTTATGTGTATAACTAAAATAAAAAAGCCATTGTATTCACTGATGCTTTGGGATCCATTTGATCTGCAAAGAGATTGAGTCACCCAGCTGTCCAGCTTTGAGAAATAAACTTTGAACAACCTGCATGCCAACCATGATAATTAAAGTAGAAATCTTGTGTGTACTGGGTATTTTATCAGATTGTTATGGTTCACAAGGAATGTCAGCTAACCATATATGCCAGTTTTCTGAGTTGTTCTAGGCGTTCCAGTTATTACAGCAACTATATACAGAACTTCCTTCTAAGAAGTACTAGCAATCTGGAAAGAAGGTTATCGTGTTCATGAATGATTCTAGTTAGATGAATAATATTTGTAATAGTAATAAAAGAAACTTATTTAAGTAATCTTTTAAGGTTTGCAAAGTCACCTCACAACACCTCTATTAGGTAGTTAGTGTAAATAGTGGTTTCCTCATTTTACAGATGAAGACCTGAAGATGCTCTCGAGAGGTTAGGTGACTTTCCTGTGATCATTCAGCTACTAAGTTCTGAAGTAGGATTTGAATGCAGGTTTCCTGATTCCAAGTACATGATTCCATTCACTGTGTCACACTACCTTCCACTTAAATATTTGTAGGATTGAACTAAGTCTTCTGAGAAGCCTAGGAAATTTTACTCTGGGGAACATTTTTAAAAATTCAACAAGGAAATGTGACAGAGTTCAGTGTGTGGGAAAAGCACTCAAAACTGTTAGCCTAGAAAAGTTCCTAGCATAGGAAAGATTTTATTCTACATTTTTGTCCATTCTAGATATGTGTATGTGCAAGAGAAAGGAGATTAGAGGAGGGAGGGAGAGAGAGAATAGAAGAGAAAAAGAGGGGAAGAATGAGTGGGATGGAAGGGAGAGGAGAGAAACTGAGAGAATCATTTTTTAAATTTAAAGAATCCTGACTATCTGGGTTGTCAGTTTGTCTTCCAACAGAGTACTAGCACTGATAAGTCTTATCAAAATAGTTTCTATCCTAGTTCAAGCCCATCAAAGAGCTTATAAAGTCATTGGTCTGGATCAGAAAAAAAAATTTTTTTAAGATATTTAAAAGTAAACCATTTGATTTAAAAGTACCAGTATGCATATTTTAACCATAGCAGTTTTAAAAGATGGGAAATGAAAAAATGACTTGTTAATAGTATCTAGGATTTCTCCTGTATTAATAGCCTTTCAATATAGTCTGTAAAATTCAGTTTTAGGATCAGAATTTATCCAGTTTCTTCCTTTCAGAGGCCGCCTTCTTCAATTATCCAAGATGGATATCTTCTTTTCTTACAGAATTCCCTGGCTAGCCCCTTCTGATATTTTCTCTCCAGTTTTTAATTTAAGCTCATTTTAACTTGATAAGAGAACTACCAGTTAGCATCATCTTAAAAACTTTCATGTACTTGGGCAGTAACAAATTTGCATTCTTCCTAATACCCTTGGCACATTTGATTGTATTTTACATTTTAATACTTACCTATGCATTGTATAGAATTTTTCTTAATTAATGTGTTGGTCTTTTTTTTTTCCTTCTCCTCAACTATGTTGTGGTACATGATCCCTCCTATAATTCTTTAGTGTCCTATCCTTATTGTGGGAACTGGGCACAATAGAGACTCTCAGCAAATTTTGAAAATTGAATTGTATCCTCTAGGCTAAACAGTCCCCAATTCCATTAACCTTTTTCCAGATGGCCTATTTTATCATACCTTTTAAGCCTTATTTTGCTCTTTACTGGAGTTGAACTGTGGGTAATATTTAGGGAACATGGTCAGTTTTCTAAGACCTCCTGAGTCAGAGCATAGCTTCATTATTTGCTTGTTGTGAATTCCAAGGATTTAGACACAGACACACATTTGGCTTGTGAATTTTAGAAAATATGTTCCAGTGCCAAATATAACATAGTTTGGGCTCTGTTTTTGCTAGTGCTGCCTTCCATTAGAACAAATGATTTAGTTGACTCTATATAAATCATAGAAGATAAACATAGCACAAATCAAACACTGAGCTAGAGTGAATAAAGTCTTGATGTGCTATATCATTCCATAAACTGTTGGAAATTCAGGAAAGATCAAGTAGAAGACAAGCAAGTTTATTTACAGCAATTAGTTGAATAATCTGTTTCTTAAAAATGCAATATTGGTTTGAATGATCTGTTTTAAGGTCAGATGCCAAGTAGACTATACTGAAAAACTTTTCTTCTAGAACAGTGAGCAGATTGCCAGGAAAGTGGTTAAGATAGAGGAGAAATCTTCAAATACATAAAATCTATAAATGTTTTAGTTACCTTATGTCACTTGCTGGGGGGGAAGTTTTATTTCCTCTCTTCTTTTCCAGGCAAGGTAGGTTCAGGTGTGACTTGGAACAGGCAGATAGGAAGGTAGTGGCTTCCCATCTCAGGAGAGTCAGTAATCCAAATTACTGTTCTGTAGAACTGAGCTTAAATTCTAATGCCAGTTCTCTAAATATCCTCGAGGTTTGACTTTATCGAAAAGGATTGTATAAAGAAGCATGCTTTATATCTTCCTGATGCCTTATAGCTTCCAAACATAGTTGGTCTCATTCCTTACATACCAAGGAAGATGAATACCTTTCTAGGTGTTACTTGAGCTGTGATCCATTTGAATACCTTTTCATTGTACAAGATCCACTAAACTCTATAACCAGTGGTCCAGTGCTTACCACATAGAGGCACTGAATCAAAAATGTTAACAGCTGGAAAGGACCTCAGCAGCTCTCCCTCCCACTGCCTACCTGGCACAGAATCCTACCTATCGATAAGGGTTCTTGGCACCCAGCTCCCCAGTATTGCTAGAAAACAAAAACAGGCATGCCCCTACCCTTCAAATAAAAAGACAGCTACAAAAAGAGGAAAAGAAACAATGGCTCACAGGAAAAGCCTCCAAAGAAAATAAATGGCTGAAGGAGTGAGGAAACAAAAAGAGAAGACTGAAACCACACACACGTTCCCAGGAGAAGTAGTTGACCTGTTGTAAGAGCCTCTAGAGTTGTTGAAAAAGTCAACAAAAAATTTAAAGGAGAATTTGGCACCTGCAAACAGAAACGTCTATAGAAGAGCTATGAGAAAACATGTGAGAATCAATAGCTTAGAAAAGCAAGTAAAAAACCTCAGTAAATAAGTGGAGCATCTAAGTAGAATTAGCCCATTGGGGAAAACAACAACAAAATTAGATGTAGCCAAACAAACAACAGAGCAGAATAATCAAACAGGATGATTATATGAAACCTTTGCCTTTTTCCTGTTCCCCTCAAGTTTTCATCTTTCTTAAAAATGATGTGTTCAAGGAAGTTTTCAGAGGGAGAAATTAAAGATATCTATAGGCATATGAAAAAATGCTCTAGATCACTATTGATTAGAGAAATGCAAATCAAAACATCTCTTAGATACCACATCTCTCCTGTCAGATTGGCTAACATGACAAAACAGGAAAATGATAAATGCTGGAGAGGGTGTGAGAAAATTGGAACATTGTTACACTGTTGGTGGAGTTGTGAACTGATCCAGCAATTCTGGAGAGCAATTTGGAACTGTGCCCAAAGGGCTATAAAAATGTGCATACCCTTTGACCCAGCAATACTGCCTCTAGGGCTGTATCCTGAAGAGATCATACAAGTGGGAAAGGGATCCGTATGTACAAAAATATTTATAGCAGCTCTTTTTGTGGTGGCAAAGAATTGGAAATCAAGGGGATGCCCATTAACTGGGGAATGGCTAAACAAATTGTGTTAATAGAATGTAATATTGTTGTGCTGTAAGAAATGAGGAGGAGACGAACTTCATTACAATGTGGAATGACATATATGAACTGATGCTGAGTGAGGGAAGCAGAACCCAGGAGATCATTATACATGATTACAGACACACAGTATCTGTAAGGACTAACTTTGATAGACTTGACTCTTGTCATCAATGCAGGGTTCAAAG
Organism: Trichosurus vulpecula; assembly: GCF_011100635.1. Classification (NCBI taxonomy): domain Eukaryota; kingdom Metazoa; phylum Chordata; class Mammalia; order Diprotodontia; family Phalangeridae; genus Trichosurus; species Trichosurus vulpecula. Next base: position 303,039,251 of record NC_050576.1, on the reverse strand, counting down.
ACGGCTCCAAAAGACTCATGATGGAAAAAGCTGTGCACATCCAGAAAAAGAATTATGGAGTCTGAATGCAGATTGAGGCCAACTTTTTGCTCTTTTTTTTTCCCTTCTTTTTTGGTTTCGTTTCTCCCTTCTCATGATTCATTCCATTGGTTACAATTCTTTATTACAACTGGACTATTATGTAAATATTTTCAATGTAAAAGTATATGTGGAACCTGCTTTGGATTACATGCCGTCTTGGGGGACAAGGGGGGAGGAGAGGGAGAGGGAGAAAATTTGGAACCAAAAAACTTGTGGAACTGAATATTGTAAACTAAAAATAAAAAGTAAATTTATTAATTAAAAAATGATGTGTTCACATCTGAACATAGAACTTGAGAAATGGACTGATCAAGGTAGAATGTAGACCTTTTTGCCACCATCTCTGTAAATCCTTTTGTCTCTTAAGGAAGTCTAGAATGTCGTTCTCTTTTTTGGCTGCCATGTCACATGCTTAGCTGTATTCAAGTTCCCTTTTCTTTTTCACAAGAACTGGTGTCCAGTCCTTTAGCTCAGCCCTTGGCCATTCTGTTGCTCCATGCCGCTTCTTAAAAGAATTTTTGTTGTAGGTTTCCTGGTATGGTAGTTTCTAGCTGCATTGTTCCAGACTGAAAGCCACTTAATCTGCTGTAATAAAAGGAGAAGGATCCATTCCTATCTTTCTATATATTCAGGAAAGTATGAATATTCTTCTCTGTACAGTACCTCTCTGATGGGAGGAAGGAGAGCGATAGAGTTGAAATGACTTTCGTGAACTTTTCAAACCTTTCTTTTATAATTACTATACAAAGACAATATAATAATAGACTTGTAGCCTTCAAGAACCTAATGGAGAAAATTCAAACAAAAACCAAATAATAACAACAAAACTTTAATTTTAGAGGAAGACCAGTATGATTTAGTAAAAAGGAATATATAAAATCACAATATCTTGTAGCTGGAAGATAAAGAAGTTAGGTAAAAGTTTATCTTTTTGAACCCTTTTATAGAGGTGATCATGGCTGTGAGGCCAAGAGAACTTAACTAACTTTTCCAAAGTAACATGACTAGTTAGTGATAGAAACCAGTTCCCTTGATTTTTGGGGTAGTTCTATCTTTTACAGTATTCTTTTATAAGAAAATTGCTTATTTTTGTAAGAAAGTTGTAAAAATCCTTGAATTCTTTCTTTTATACTGCCAGAGCAATGTTGGGCATGGTTTTAGGATCTGCGAAATCGTCGTCCACCTCTCTTAGAGCCCAGGACTCTGATACTGAGGAAGAGGTTAAATACAGAGTCCCTGAAAAAAAAAGCCCAGCAAGATTTGAACCCAGTACTTATGATTCTAAACCTGATAGTGTTCTTTCTGTTATGCTACATTTCATCTGCCTACATTATACAGAAAAAGTAAGGAACAGAGAAATTGATTTAGAATTATAGAATATTAGAATTTAAAAAGCTGTTAGAGATCACTTAATCCAGTCACCTAATTTCATAGATAAGGAAACTGAATTACGGAAAAAATTACATTATCTGTTCAGAGTCCTGCTAGTTTGTGGCAGAGGTAATACTGTATCTTCCATATAATATAAGCTCCTTGAGGTCAGGGGCTACTTCATTTTGTCTTTCACCAGTGCCTAGAATAGGGGCTGGCATATAGTAAGTGTTTAATAAATGCTTGCTGATTAATTGATTTCTGCTATTCCATTTCCAGATTTGGCTGTATTCTATAATCTTGCATAGTATATCAAAAGGCTGCACTGGAAATAGTAAGTATTATGTCTTCAAATATGATTTAATATGTTTTTCTTTCCATTCAAGATAAACTTTCATTGGAAGGAATAGTGGTACAGCGTGCTGAATGCAGACCTGCTGCCAGTGAAAACTATATGAGATTGAAGAGGTTAGTAGTTTTACGTTTGAAATGAATCTGTGATGTTTACTTTTTGAGATCTTGGCATGTTTTTTCTGTATGGCAGGTACGTGTATATGTACATCCGTGTGTGGATTTGCATATGTTAGAATTCCAGGTGCTACTTAACCATGAAAACTTTGCTGACAGTTACTTGAATTTGTTTTTTCTGAAGCCTTTATTTGTTTTTTGAAAAACAAATGAGAATTTCTTTGGCACTGCAGAACTGCTGTCCTTCCAGAACATCTGAGGATCACACTTGTTTGGATACATTTTTTCCTAGTGACCCATATGTATCTTGGTTCCCTAAAAGTATTTAATAAGACCTTTGTACCATATTGTAAATCATTGTTTATAAGTCATAATTTATTATTACTACATATTCAAAATACCATGTTTTATCATTGCATTGTCAATATACATATATCAAATTTCTAATTTCACTTTTGCCTTATAGAATTTTTAAAATAGGAGTTTGAAATTTACTTACTGCTATTTTTTTTCTAACATTGGTCTTGCATTTTGTAGATTATATATAATCTTATAACTATGTTTTATATATTTTTTATCTTTGGAAAAATATAGTTTTGATACCTAAATTTTAGTTCCTTGTTAAAAAAAGTCTTTGAAAATGTGAACAGTACTTTTTATTATAAGTCTGTTACAGCTTATCTGAAAACCTGTATATTTTAGTTTTGTGTAATTTAAAATCATAGTTTTTAGAGTGCATGCCAGGTAGTAGAAAGAATGCTTGAGTTCTGGTCCCAGGTCTCTGCCACTGACTGAGTTATATGTTGTCAGGCAAATCATGTAGGTTTTTCCCCCCCAGTTACATTAGCCATAAAATGTGAGAGTTAAACTAGATAATCTTTTTGGTGTCTTTTAGCTCTGAAATTCTATAATTACAAGGGGAGAGTGAGGGAATTTTTTTTTTTAGTTTCTCTCCTTTTCTTTACCAGGAAATTGTCTTAAGTATTCTTTTGTAAGAAAGAGAAAAAGACTGGATTTGAGTAGACAGTAATTTATCTCTTTAATTCCAAATATAAATAATTCCAAATATAAAGGTAGTTAAAACCACAATATATATGAGTGAAAAAAAATCTGCCGAGCATGTACTTTACCGAAATGACATGTATCAACTCAGTTTAAAGTTACAAATCTCCCACAATTTACTTTTATATTTTATTACTTACCTATGTATATGTTGTTTCCCCAGATAAAATCAAAGCTTCTTGAGGACAGAGACTGTTTGGGGTTTTTTTTTTTTTTTTTTTTGCCGGGGCGGGGGGGTGGCGGTTGGTCCCTAGTCCTTACATAGTAAATGCTTTTGGATTTGATTGATTCAAGACTTACTTTTTCTAAACAGTATGGAAATTGGAACTATACTGGTTGCACAGGCCAATTACTAGGATCTTCATTTTATTTGGAGGTTCTCTAAAGATTCATGTCTGGCACATAGTAGGTGTTTAATAAAAGCTAGTTGGCTGACAAGTGAAGGAAAATTCATTATCTTCTATTCATCCATAGGGCCTTTCCCTATCTCTGGGATGCCTTCTTCCTCATTCAAAAAAAAATTCGAAATCTTTTAATCTTCTGAGAATAGAACAAAACCAAACATTATTGAGCCTTTCTTAAGTGATATGAAGCTGTGATTGATTGCCAGGTTTCTGTAACTCACAATAATAAAGGAAATGATTTACATTGAACATAGAAAGTCCTTCTGAATACTAAGTTGTGAAGGTCCTCACACCCAGGAAGTTAGCAAAGTGACAAGAGACAAAGGACTAGCCAATATTGGTGAAGTCATGGAAAGACAAACACACTAATGAATTGTTAGTGGATCTAGAATTAGCATAACCAATCTGGAAGCCAGTGTGAAATTGTGCAAATAAAGTGAGTAAAATATCTGTAACCTTTGACTCATCATACACACCAGAATAGTTACAGTAGCATTTTTGCACTTATGAGGTATGGCTTTGTGCGAAAGAGTAGAGGGAGAGAGACAAGGGTAAATCTAGGTGATGTGAAAACAAAATTTCTCAATGAAATTTTCTTTTGAAAAAGTTATATAGATATTGCTAAGGAAAGTTTAGGCATCTTTTTTTAAGACTAAAAATTAACCTCTTTCTTGAATATTTAAGAGCACCAGGGAAGTACTATTTAAAGTTGTTTCTTATTTTCCTTCAAAAGTTTTAAGGGTTTTGTGAAATCTCCCCAAATAATTGTTTACTGCCTGTTTTCATGAATATATTCTTCTGACTGTTCAGGCATATGATCTTTAAGCAGTAATTATTAGCACTCTCCAGATAGGCGTAGTGACCTGAAGCATCCATTTTGTTTTTCTAAACTGCTGTGAGGCACTCCAGCTATTGGAAGATGATTTGAGGGGGAAGAAATAAGGGGTTGTGAGAAATGACCAAATAATGAAAGGAAATTCTTGGTTTCATTTATAATTCCTGACTTCTAATTATCAATTATGTGTCTAGGGCTATCAAGTGACCTCTTAGTCTGGTGTTGAGAGAAAGCTGAAGCCCAAGGTGTTAGGATGCTGATAGAGCAGTGAGATCCAGTTTAGTTTTAGTGCTCTTGAAAGTTAACAAAGCTTTTGGCACACTGAAAATTATTTATCTGCTCATTTTATTTTGAAACATTTTAATTTTTAGTGTAAAGTAATTTTCTTTAGAGCATTGTTGTTTTAAATGTGAAGTCTTTTCAAATGGGTCTGCTAAAAATAACAGTCAAATTGTGGGAAATTGTGTATAAGCATGATTCAGAGTGAAACCATTGCAAGTACTTATGTGATTAGATGGCATTTTAGTGTGCTAACATCTTATACTAGTTTTGCATTATTTATAATATAGTATGCCCTCTGGAGTTGTCAGTAGCTGGTCAGTCCATCAGTGTTGTTAAAAAATACTGCCTTGGACAACCCATTATTCAGTACATTTGGGGGCAGCATGGTGTAACATTAAAATTGCTGGATTAAGAGTTAGGCTAGAGTCCAGTGACCAAAGCTATAAAAGCATCTTACAAACTTGAAAGCATTTTTGCAAATGCCAGAAATTAGAGTCCAGCCTGTAGTGGGGAGATGGGAGAAACCAAGACAAATTAAACCCTGGTCCCTGCTCTGTCTCCCAGGCCTGTGTCTCTAGCTCTGATTTTATTACGTTGATATACTTTTTTAATCATAGGTCTCAGACATAAAATCACAAAGGCATATATCAATCCCAGTAATAGGTAACATTTATATAATGTTTTATAGTTTGTTAAAACACTGTGTGATTGGTCTGGATTTTTCATTTCAACCATGTGAAAATCTCCCAATGTGGAAACTCCCTCCACTAATACCAACTGACAGCTTTTCTGTGTTGTAGAGCAGGGCTGTCCAAAATACAGCCTGCGGGCTGCATTTTATGCGATTTTATGCAGCCTGCCTGTGGGTTTTAATTTTCACAAGCAAAAAAAAAAATAATTTGGATGGAATGCATTAGATTTTTTAATTCCATCACTAATATATAATCTTGTTGATGCTAACTTTCTTTGGTGTTTCTAAACAGTATCACGGACGGAACATATCACACAGAATTTTCCATCAATCTGTGGGATGCGTTCCGTCTGTACAATGTAGACTAGTCAGTATGCACCTACCTTTATACTGTTGTGTTGTTGCTTTGTTGTTTTGTGTTTGCTTTTGCACTTAACACCTTCGCCTATCATGTTGATGACACCTGTTCCCCCACTTTCTATTAGTGTACTGTATTTTTTACTCTGGGTGCAGCCCTTGAATAATTATTTTATTTTAATGCAACCGTAAGATAACCTAAGGTTGGACAGCTTGTTGTAGAGCATTTCCTGGGAGGGATACTAAGAGATTAATTGTCTTTCCCAGATCCACATAGCTGGTATATGTCAGAGACAGGACCTGAACTCTGGGTTTCCTTACTCCAAGATTAGCCTTTTATCCATTCATTATACCAAGGCTCCTCTCTCTCTCTCTTTGTTTTATTGATATGGAGGTTAAGTGATTTGGTCATGATCACACACAGCTAAGAAGTGTAAGTGGGTGGGACTCAATCCCAGATTTCTCCATTCATATCCAGCACTGAATTGCTCATATGTCTCAGTCTCCCTCTCTGTGTACTGGGACACTAACACGGTCCCCAAGCACTTCCTGGTGGAGGAATTATAGCCTAGTCAACCAAGTACTTGTCTGGGAGTCAAGAAACCTGTCTTTTAGACTAAGTTACACCTGAACTTGATGTAACCTTGGGTTAAAGCATCTAATCCCTCTGGCCCTCAGTTTCCCTATTTTCAAAATTTTGTTTTTAGTTCTGAATACCATATTTTAGGCAGAGCATTGAATAGCTTTAGTGTGTCCAGAAGAGGATGCTTGTTGGTGTTTGTCATTTGTCCTTCAGTCTCAAAGGACCATGACATCAAGAAGGTGACATCATGACTTGCAAGTGGATTGGATTTAAATGAGGCAGGCCTGTGCAAATTCACCAGCCTCACTCTCTCTTCCAGAGCCATCTGAATCCAATGGCAAGATATAGATCAGGATGACTGTAGATGGCCCATATGTGGGAGACCTGGCCTTTTTAAGCTAAGTTCTTTCCCACGTTTCAGTTTGTCTGAGGCAATACTCATTCAGTGATTAAGGCTAGATAAGAATGAGGCAAACAATGGCCTCTTGCCTAGTCAAAAAAAAAAATCAATCTGGGAGTGATGGGGTTCTGGGACCCGGACCCCCAAAAGGAAAACTTGAATAGAGCCTGAGCATGTGACATGGTAGCCATCCTAGGCTTCCTTAAGAGACAAAAGGGTCCAGACATATATTCTGCATGGGTTAGGCCGTCTCTCAAGTTCTGTATTCAGTTGTGAGCATATCATTTTTAAGGAAGATTGAAACGCGAGGAGACCAGGAAGCAGGCAGAGGTTTCATATGATGTTTTATTTGATTATTCTGCTCTGAACTTGTTTGTCTGGCTGCATCTAATTGTGTTGTTGTTACTCTTCCTCTAGGGCTAATTCTACTTCCTAGATGCTCCACTGATTGACTGAGCTTTTCTACTTGTTTTTCTAAGCTGTCGATTCTCACATTTCTTTTCTTGTAGTTTTCCTTCACTGTACCCCATCAGAGGGGGAAGACGCTTAGGGTTTCTGCCAAAACAGAAATAATTGCTATTTACACTCACTGAACCATCAGATGCCAATTAATGACTGAATGAATCTTGGGCTGGGACATTGTTGGCCAGTCAGTGAGAACAAGAGCGATTTGGGTTTAAGACACAGTCCTTAAAAAAATAAATCTGGTCCACAAGCCCCAAGATATCTTGTGATGCTTCAGCAATCAAAATTATATTCCTTTGGGCAGAGTGCCTGCAGGTAAGGGTATGATTCCCTGTGTGGACAGAGGTAGTTCTGGTCCCTATTCAGCCAACTCCATTGGCTTTCTATTGCCTTAAGAATAGGAGTTCTTAATCTGAAGTCCATGGCTAAATTTCAGGGAGTGTGTGAAAATGGATGTCAGAAAGAAATTTTATCTTTACTTTCCCTAATCTTTGGTTTTCTTCGTAATCCTATGTATTTTTTTAATTAAAAAGCATTTTCCAAGAAGCGGCCATGACATAATCAAAGGTAAAAACCTCCTCCTTCTGGAATAAAATATAAATTCCTCTAATTAGGTTTTAAAGTCCTACACAACTTGGCCCCAGCCTAACTTTCCAACCTCGTTAGCCATGGCTCCCTGCTTCCCTAATTCTCCCAAACTAGCTCTCTCTTCTCAGTATATGGCACTCCTTTCCTCAGCTACATCCCCTTTCACTGGCTGACCCCTGTTTCTGAAACGTTCTCCTTCCTAACCTCTGCCTTGTAAAGCCCCTCTTTTCCTTTAAGATTAAACTCTAACACCATTAGCTTTTCCTTACCACCACCACTACCCTCCACCCCCAGCTGCTGATATCTTCCATCCCAAACTGCTTTGTATGTGTTTGCATTTGTTCCCTTGATATTCTTTCTATGTTTTTATATGAGCTCGTCTTCCCCATTAGAATGTAAGCACCTAGAGGGTTAGGAATTGTTTCATTCTCTATGCTAATGATTCTCAAATCTACCTTTCCTGCCCCAGCCTTCCTGCTGACCACCAGTCATGAGCTCATCTCCAGCTGCTTGAAAGACATCTTGAACTGGATTCCAGTGACATCTTAAACTTAATATGTCCAAAATGAAAGTTGTCATCTTTTCCCCTAAATTCTCCTCCCCCTCCCCCTCCCCTTCCTTATTATTGTAGAAGGTAACACCATTCTCCTGGTCCCTCAAGCTCACAGCAAAAAAGTCATCCTGGATTCCTCACTATCTCTCACCCAAAACCACCGCATCCTCACCTCCACCCATATCCAAGCTGTTGCCAAGGCCTGTGCCTCCTTCTCTCCTCTGGCTCTGCCACTGCCCTGGTATAGACCCTCATCATTTCACACCTGGATTATTGCCTTAGCCTGCTGGTAGGTCTACCTGCCTTAAATCTCTGCCCGCTTCACTTCCATCCTCCATTCAGCCACCAAAGTGATATTCCTAAAGCACGCATCCAATCATATCACCCTCTCCTACCCAGTAAACTACAGTGGCTCCCTGTCATCTCCAGGAGCAAACACAAAATTCTCCATTTGGAATTTAAAGCACTTCATAACCTAGCCCCTTCCTACCTTTCCAGTCTTCTTACACCTTGCTTTTCTGGTATTTCTTTGGTCTGGTGACACTAGCCTTCTAGCAATTCCACGAACAAGATACTCCCTCCCTCTGCTTTGGTCATTTCCCCAATGCTAGGAATGCTCTCTTTTCTATGCTCTGCCTACTGACTCCCTGGCTTCCCAACTAAAATCCCATCTTTTACAGAAGCCTTTCACAATCCCTCTTAATTCCAGTACCTTCCTTCTCTGTTAATTCTCTGTTAATTATTTCCTATTTATCCTGGATATAGCTTGTTTTACATGTATTTATTTGCATCTTGTCTCTGCACTGGACTGTAATCTCCTTGAAAACAAGGACTCTTTTGCCACTTTTTGTATCCTTAACACGTAGCACAGTGACTGACATATAGTAGGCACTTAATAAATGTTTATTGATTGAACTTATATCTTCAGAACCCATTACAGAGCCTGGCACATGGTAAATACTTACAAATACTTGTTGATTAATATTTTCTTGTTATATGGAAATTTGTTTTGAATTGCTATAAATAAAAATTATGTGAACTATCAAGTGATGATAGTCCAAAAATTGATTTAACTAGAAATTTCTTTTAATATTTTATCTCCCATAATAGTCTGAATATAGACCTTACTTTTCCCAAAATTTGGCTAAATGCAACTTATTTTTTCACTTTTTTTCTTTCAAAGACCTCTCATTTTAGAAATAGGTTTTATATTTGGACCAATAAGATAAATTATACCCTTTCTCTCTGTGCCTTCCATCTCCCACCTTCTTTCTTATTTAAACTGATTGAGTAACGTGATTTTGCTGATTTTCCTATGTGAAAATCACAGTTTTAGGGAGGAAAAAAGTTGATTCAAAAATGTATTTTGTTTTATTCCTCTGCACTCAGTTTTTTCTAGAAGATTTTTTAAACCATTGTTTTGGTTTTTCTTATATTCCTTAACATCTTGTTGAAGGACTTTGCCTGTAGGTGCAGAGCATGAAGGGAGCAGAAAAAAATCAAGCTTTTTTTTCCATATGAGAGAGATCAATCAGTAAGAAAAAGATTGTGATGTAGCATTAATTTTCTTTGGCAACATCAACCTGTAATACTTTGCTAATTTCCTAGTGTTTCATTGTATCTTTGGAGATATCTTCAAGAGAACCTGACTTGAGGAAGGAAAAAAACACCTTGGTCTCATTTTTGACAGAATTGATCATCATGGCTTTAAACAAAGACCCTCAAATAAAAACATTTGTCTTTTTGGAATGCTCACAATACATACGTGTTTTCTTTTCTCCAGCTATAATAATAGTATGTAAACGTGTTTAGTTCTCATAATTCTGACTGTATCCCCCTTCAGTTACCTACTAGCTATGTGACCCCAGGCCAGTCACTTGAATTCTAATTGCCCCCAGGCAACTTCTAAGACTAGTTGCTGATCTAAGTAGTTGGACAGTCATTAAAGGCACACTTATTGTGTGCCTATTCTGTGCCAGGCACTATGCTAAGCACTAGGGATACAAATGAGGGAAAACAAAGACGGTGCCAGCCTTAGAAATTTACAATCCAGTAGGGAAAGACAGCAATACACAAGGAAGGGAAGAGTGGAGAGGCTGGGGAAGAAGGCACAAGGCAAGGGGGCATGATGGAGCCTCGTCCAAGGAGTGTACTTGGTGGAAAATGAAGAGTTGTTGGCCTGGGAGCCATCTTTAAATGAGGGCTTTAGGAGAGAAGTTCTTTGCTCTGCCCTCCAGGGCTCCAGTTCGAGGGACACAGGGTAGTGATGACGTGTTTCCTCTTTTGAAGCTTCCTATGCTGATGAAATCATATGTATAAACCAAAAAAAAATTCTGCCTGTAACTCAGAAAGCGTAAGGAATATAATTGTCCCTTTTTAAAATATGGGATTTTTCTCTTTTTAAAATTATTTTTGTTTCATTAAATATTTCCCAATTATGTGTAAACAAAAATTTATAACAATCTTTTTTTTACATTTCGAGTTCCAAATTCTCTACCTCCCTCTCTCCTTTCCCCATTCCTTGAGAAGGCAGGCAATTTGATACCGATTATATTTGTGAAGTCATGCAAGACATATTTCCATATTAGCCATGTTAATCATGGGATTTTCCTTAACATATTTGGATTTATAATTTCTGATCTATAATCCCATTGAGTTTTCTTGCCAGATATATCCCACCCATGCCTTCTCATCCTGTAGAACTCTTGTCCATATCTCTCCACAGTACTCCAGAGGAACTCTATCCATCCTAAATCTAGATCTCTTTAACATTATTGGGGCTCTAAAGAATTTTAACAAATTGGTAATATTTCATTTTATCCCATATGGTAAATGACTAGTAAAGTGGAGTTTTACTTAGAAAATTTTCTCTTTTTTTCCCATCTGTGATATTTTTATTTTAAAATAGAAGGAATAAGAATTATTCTTATATCTAGATGCTGATTTTTCCCTTGTCTGTAAGCCTTGACTCTCTGCAGTTTATGAAAGTATTAGTATGTATGCCAGAAAATTTGTGTGTCCCCTATAGTCTTATAACTTAGGAGCTCAAAGAGACTTCAGAGGACATTTGGTACAGCCCTCTCAGTTTATAAATGTGAAAACTGAGACTCAGGGAAGTTAAGTGATTTGTCCAAGGTCACACAATGTGTAAAGGATCAGAGGTAGTAAGTGAACCCAAGTCCTCTGAATGAATGAACAATATAGAAAAGTTAGCGAGTAACTGTACGATACTGTAAATATTTTAGGAGTTCAAAAAGAAAGTAAGTCATATTAGTAGAAAATAAATCAAGGAGGAATTTTGGGGAGAAAATGGATTTAGAGCTGAGCCCTGAGGAGGTAAAGAACTTACACAAATGAGTGGAAATGGATATAGATGTGAAGGGATCCTTGGGAGTGAGGAGGCTGGGTTTGTGAAGAGTGAAGCAGAGTCACAAAAGGAGAGGAGATCCCTGGTAAATGCCTCTGGTTGGTGAGGCTAGCTAGATCTTGACTTATTTATGGATAGGAAGAGATCTTAGAGCCCAGGAGGCCCTGACTCCCAGCTAGGAGATATCTGCAGCAGAATTTGAATTCAAGTCACCTTAATTTCGGGTCAGCACCCTTTTTTGGGACTAGATTGCTTAACTGCCTCTTCAAGAACCTGAGATTATTTTTACAATTTTAAAGTTTGCATCTGTGTCAAAAGGTAGAAAAATGGGTTGGCAGGAGAGCAAGAAGCAACCAAAATAGTTTTTAGATTTGTATTTCCTTTTCCTCTCCTGGCTCTTGCTCATTTCTTAGAGAAATAGCTCACAAACAGGTCTTGATTTCAGACTATTTACTTTAAAGTTTCTAAACTGCAGGAAAGTTTCTGGCCTTCTTTTGCTTTATGTACATTTATGTACCAAATACAAAGCCATTCTTGCTAAACTAGTAACAGCTCTCCACGTCCTTTTCCTGTTTTCTTTCACATTTTGCCAGTATTTCTTCTTTGATAGGATTCTCAAGATGGAGGACGATACCAGCCCGTGTAAACTTACTCTGTGAACTTGTTTTCTTTTCGTTGGTGCTCTGTGATCTGGCGTCCCAAAGGCATTTGTGTTTATTTTCTTAATGTCTTCTTTTTCCTTCATTTCTTTAATAACCTAAATTAGGCTACAGATTTAAGTGGGGAGGGAGTGTTCGGTTCATTTGAGATTGAGGGAGACAGGAATAATCCCTGGAAATGCATATGGAAATAAGAGGAGACAAATAGTGTTGCTGTGAATTGTTGTCAAAACTTGGAGATCAGTTAATTGACCTAATTTTGAAGCTGATAAATAGTGAGGGCCTCCCCCCCCCAAAAAATCCCTTTAAGTAATAATCTCATTTATGTGGACTGTCTTGAACACTTTCCACATGTAGTGGGTATTATTGGATCATTATTTAGTTATGGGATTTTTCCTAGTAGTGGTAGATTTATATTGATCCGTCTGTATACTTCCATAAGAGAAAGTGAGTAGAAGGCAAGCATTTAGAAGACAGCTGGCGTATATTAAGAATGCAGAGTTAGATTTGAATTAATTATCTAGGTTTGAGGCACCTTTATGTCAAAGTTGACTGGCTAAAAAAAAAATCACATAAAACTATGTGCCTTATGCCACAAGACTCAGTAGTTTTGTTCTTGTTAAACTTCCAGCTGTACAGGACAACCTTTCTCTCCACCCCACCCCTGCCCCCCCAGGTTTTATTCATCCATGAATGGTTGCTGGTAATCAGGAGGACCTTTGGCAAAAATTGTAAAGTCAAGAAAATTCGCATTTGCTATCTCTGTCTCTCCTCCATCCTCCTTTCCCAACCACTCCCTCAGGCATCCAGTGCCCTCTTATTCTCTACTTCCTCTAAACTAACAAGAAAAATTCTGGTATCATTTATTGATACTTATCCATTGATTGCATACATTTTGGTGTAAATGAATGTATCTCAATCTACCTGAAGCAGAGATTTGCTTTTTTCTCCTTTTAGCTAACTGTAGACTGAGCTAAAGCAATTTCCAGCCTCAGCAAGTGGGAGGGCATAGGGGAGCTAAAATCATAGTGCATGTCAGCCAGCCCTGAAGGTGATTCTTACTGTCTTTTAAAAGATGACTGGGAGAATGACCAAAAAGGTCAATCTCTCTCTGTTTCCATGGATAGGATGAGTAGGAGATGGCCTAGCTAGCTTTGCTGGTCTAGGAATAATATTTATCTCTAGTTCTTCTGAAGACGTACATTTCTCTAAGACTCCCATATATTTTCCAGTACATTTGACATTGTTTTATTTGGTGTTCGATATTTTCATATCACAGACCTTTATTGTACAAAATGCTTCCTTATGGCTTCTTAGTCTATCTCTAATATTAAAGTTTCTGACAATACATTATCTTTGGAAGTCATTGTTGTTAACAACAGTATTGCTGTAATCTATCACTATGGAACAAATTAAAGTTAACTGTTCACTATAGGGCCAGACCTGTGAGCTGAATAACCAACTTGTAACTAATGCTTTTCTAAACTAGTGTTGTAAGTAAAAAACCAAAGCAGTTACTAATAAATGGCCTGTTAGAGTTTAATTCTTTTGATGAAAGTCCATGATTTATTCCCAGAGAATAATTTTTATATTCTAAGAGAAGTAAGTTTTGTGTATTTATGAATAATTTTTCATCCCAGTTTTACGATATAGAATAAGGTAATCTTAGCTTATAAACAGCTTATACATCTTCATTAACTCTTGCATGTGATCCCTGATCCTTCTCACTGGAAGTGATTTTCCCTCATCTGATTCTGTAGCATGTTGTATTCCTCATGTACTTCTAATAAGTTAACATGTTTTGGGGTTTTTTCTGTGTACATATGTAGCTCCCTCACAAAGGCTATGGCAGTGCCCATTGTATTTGTCATTTCACCGTATCTCCCCTCATACACTGTGTTACACATAATAGGTAGTCAGTAAATATTTGTTGAATGAATAAGTGTAATATTCATCCCACTGCTTCCTCCCCACAGAAGTGGCCCCTTCCTCACTTCTGAAGCCATTGCTTTTATCCCTACAGCCACAGAAGCTGTGGGGATGCAAGCTGAGGTCTTGCTCAGAATCTCCATTCCAAATCATAAGAAGGGGAAGCCTTGTGAGAGCAGACTCTCAGGCAAAGCTGGCCTGTCTGTATCTATATGATGACCCAGTCTCCTTTACTTCCCCTACTTTTTTTTTCTTTTTTGCTTTATTATACTGCTTGGTTTTTCCTTTGTTAAAGCTGTGCCAGAAAAAGCAGTGGACTTTGAGTCAGAATACCCTGGATGCAAGTCCTGGCAGGTAAATGTATTTACCATGTGATCATTACCAGTTCATATTATTCTCCATGAACCTTTGTTTCCTAGTCTGCGAAATGGAAATTTTATAATTGTTGTAGCCTGGTCTAAGAGATAAAACACTGGACTTGGAATCAGGAAGATCCAGGTTCAGATTCTGACTCAGATACACACTTGCTGTGTGACCCTAGATAAAACACCTCACCTTGCTGAGCCAGTTTCCTTCTCTGGGAAACTGGAATCATAATAGCCCCAAGCTTATAGGATCATTGTGAGGATTAAATAAGATGATGTATGGAAATCTCTTCGTAAAACCTGAAAGCACTGCATAGATGTTTTTGTTGTTATTACTTCATATAGGTTTTTATAAGCAGTATGTAAATGTGTTGTTATTGTCATCATTTAATTAAACATTCCCTTTAAAAAATTTAAATACCTCTGGGTACCTTATAGGGACATCAATAATTCACTGATAAGTATAAATTCAATCAATTTGATTACCTCATTCCTCAGCTGAGGTCAGCTTAGCTGAAGAAATTGGAAGTTTAATTGGAGTGAAGTAGATAATTTTGAAAATTGAAGTACTTTGAGGTGTTAGCATATTTTTGGCTAGGATATTGAGATATTCTGGGGCAGCCAGAGGGTACTAGGGGTCTAAAGGGCAGAGGTATTGAGGAGCTTTCTGTGGAGCTGGAAAAGTGGTATAGCAAGGGAGATCCAGGGCTGCTAAAAACAAGCTTTACTGTTTGAAATACTGCCTGGGGCTTATCCCTAACTAAGAAAATTTAGGAGACCTCTGTTTTTTCCTTACAAGACCTGTTGGATTTAATGGGTTTTGGGGGTCTAACCACCATTTATACCATTGTTACTATGGGAACATATATTCCCATTCTAAACATCTGCCTTACAAAAAGATACTTGGAGTACTGCTCTGTGTAAGATATAAACTGTAGATTTTAGTCTAGAAGAGAGCTGGCAGTCTAAAATGGAGTTTGCCATTTTACTTGCTTTGGAGTGGTATTTGAGTCATACATAAATTATTTTTGGTTACTAGTAGTGTCTCATTTTTAATGACTTAAGATACGTTCATCTTCAGCACATCCCGAATAGTAATACAATTACCATGTACAATGGGATTTGGTTTTTCTGGTACCTTCCAAGGCCCTCAAATGCCTGGGGAACGTGTTTGTAGTTTATGCTTGTTGCTTGCTTTTATTTACTTAAACGAAAGCTTTAGGTGTCGTGGTAAAAATTTTCAACGTAAAAAATAGTAGGAATGTGGAAAAGGATCAAAGTGAGTGGGTTTAATTGGCTTAAACAAACAAAAATTCCAGACCTTCTTCTTTCCCTGCCAGACAAAGGTACAGGATGGCCTTTTCGATTTTGACATTAGCTTCATTTTATGCCTATGCTTCGCCCTGAAGGCTGTCTTAGGCTTAGGATGAGTCATTTCTTTTTCCCACTGCTGCATGCCAAGGTGATGTGTCTGCAGTTTTGTTGATTCCTGGTATTCCATAGCTTTGAAGCATCTTTAATTCTTTCACTCAACAACTATTTACTGAACACTTACTGTGTGCATAACATTGTTGTATAAGATATATATATATATATATATATATATATATATATATATATATATATATATATATATATATATATATAATACGGCTTCTGGCTTTAAGGAGCTTATCATGCAATTAGAAATATATAGCATATTCATGGAAAAAGTTAAATGACAAAGTAGAATATGATTTAATACCAATGAGTGATCCAGACATTTGATTCTTTAAAAATTAGTGAAGGGAGAGCTCAATATAGGCTGAAATGCTAAGACTTGAGATAAGCCTTAAGGGAATAATAGGACTTGCATAGAATATAAAGTGGAAGGATGACATTTCAAGAGAAGAATACAACATGAGTAAAAAGATGGAAACAAGCCTGCCTGGAATAGAGGGTTTGGGCCTAGTGAGCGTCTAGGGAAAGGTTGTGGGACTTGGCTGAGCAATTAGACCCTGTCCTGTTAGCAAAAGAAGGCATTCATCTAAGGTCCCTGAGCATGGGAGGGTGTTCTTTGAGATAGCAGTATAGAATCTCCTCCCTTCCCCTGCTGCAATGACCACTAGACTTCTATCTAATCGTTTAGCAGTTTCCATGGTTTCTTTCTTCCTTGGTAAATCGACTGTCTTGCAAGTCTTCCTTATTGATTTTTTTGTTGTTGGAAGTTAAAGTGTTGATGAGTTAAAGAGTCAAATTAGTTGATTAAAGTAAAGAAAAAAATAAGTCGAGCAGTGATGAGAATGTGTCTGAAGTCATGCACAATGAATACGCAGTGTTCAGAATGTGCGCAATTTCTTGACTTATTCCAGGAAAGACTTACAGCCTTTAAAAAAGCTTTTAAAATGTGAAACCAGATAGTTACTGACACTGCTTCATAAAATGCCTGAAGAGACCAAGTTTTCTTAGCTTATGCAAGATTCTCCTTTTTTACAGTCCAAAATAATGTGGCTGCATTAATGAAATATACTCTTTAAGTTATTCATTAAAATGAATATAGTATATTAAAATATTTACTTGTTCAATCTATATATGACTACCAGCTATGCCATCAGTGGCGTAAGTTCTCTTTTGGGGGAAAATGGCAAAATATCTTAGCCACAAAATTTACAATTTGCATAATTAATATGAAAGCCATATGGTATTTTATTGTAGCTCATTAAATTACTAACAGTTTGTACTTCTATTTTTATTCTCATCTTAGTGCATTTCAGGAGTACTTTTGTGTAAAATAAGCTTTAGATACTTCTGTTTTGTAGAGAGATTGACCTTTAAGATGAGACTGATAGAATATCAGCTGTATAATACTGAAATCAATAGAATCTTTGTCATATCTAAAAATACCCTCCATATAAAGCATAAGTGACTTATGCATGTAATATGTATGGTTTTTTCCTCAGAAACATAAAGAATGAAAAAATGGATAGTCATATCAACAAATGAATTAGCTAGTCTTAAGTTTTGCTTGTAGGAGGCAAGGTATGTTGTAAAAATAATCACTGGATCACAGATTTTGAGCTAGAAGGGATACCAGAGATCATTTGGTCCAGCCGTTTTTCTTTCAGATGAGAAAACCGAGTCCCAGGGTATGTGCTAGGTCACACAAGTAGTAAGTATTAGAGGAAAGATTTTGAGCCTAAGTTCTTTGCATCCACTGTATCACTCTAGTTCTGTGCATTGCCTGTCCCAGTAAGCTCCTTTGGGCCCTGTTTTGTTTCCTTTTCTAAATTCCCAGGTCCCTAGCTCAATGTCTTACACATAGTAAGCTTCAGAGCATAATATAACAGAATTATGGCTATGAAGAAAACCCTTGGAGAATGAATCATGTTTGGATAGCTGGGTTTTGTAGGAGCTAAGGATTTACTCCTCCCCTCCCCTTTAAATACCGTAACTGATTAGAAGTCCTTCTAAAACGTATTCTCTACCTCCTTGTTTTTTTATAAGAATTGAACATAATTTGGCTTTTTATATGGTGGCTTGAGGTTATCCTTCATTGCTTTTTGTACTTTAACAGAACATAGTCACCATGCCCTCAAAGACTGTCACTGTGTCAGCCTGGGATGGTGGAAAACCACTGACCGTAGAGGAGGAAGCTGTGGCTGCTGCTTTGAGTGCTGTCCATACATAGGGAGTGACGCCTGTCTGAATGTCAGGCTCAAGAGAGGACTTTGGGCTAGATGGATGAGCCATGCAGGGTTCTGATTTTATATGTGGGGCTTCTTGTGGCTACATTTAACAATCGGTCTGCCTTAGAACATTTGCCTTTTCAACTTTCATCTGGTTTTCATAATTTTTCTCACTCTTCTGTGACTGTCACCTGTTACTTCTCAGAGCAATCAGCTTGTCTTCTCTGTAGCAGCCTCTCATCTCCCTTTTGTTGTTCTGCTACTAATCTGTCCTGAGCGTATAAGCTAAAGCACTAAGCTTATTATCAGACTTTTTAGAATTATGCCTAAAAATTAGGTCCTCAGTAAAGAGTCATAGGGTTTCCTTTTCTTCAGGCACACACTTGGGGCTTCTTGGAGGCTTACTTTCTAGTTCTTAGCTCTCATGTCTTAGTGAGTAGATTGTCACTATATTAAAATAAGTCACATGGTAGACAATGTACAACTAATCTCATGTCAGAACTAGGTGTTATTTGATCTCTTTTATTATAAGTAGGATGTGTTCTAGCATCTTTCTAAAAATGTGATTTATGATAAAGTATTACTAATTAAATTCCCCGAGGATCCATCTTTTCAAGTGCTACAAAAGTCATACATACCCAGTAAACGCCACTAAATTGTTGATTGCTAGAGTTTAACACTCTGCCTTTTATTCAGATTGAGTTGGGGATAGAAGTAGAAATCTGATTTTTGCCAGTGTAGTAATCAAAATTATCAGAAGGGTGTTTTTTTTGTTTTTAGGACGTACTGGGGAAAAGAAGATCAGAGAAGGGATAAATTCATTGCTTGGGTTGGATGGATGATGATAGGGAATGACAGAGAGAAGGCAGAACTACTCAACTTATATTTTATTTTACTTGTTTTCTCTGCCCAGGACAATGATCTTTGGACTGGAAAGAACAAAACAAATATGACTCCTAGGGAGCTGAACCCCAAGATAAGTAGAGAATAGGAGCAAACCCAGCTGCCCTTGATAAATTCCAGTCCACTTAGGGCCTTATGAAATACATGCCAGGATTGTTAAAGAAACTAGGCCCACATAAAGTACGTGCCAGGATTGTTAGGAACTGCCAGATAAGCTTGCTGAGCCAGTCTAAGTGATTTTCAAAATATCTTAGACCATGAGAGATATGGTCCAAGGCTGGAATTGGGCAAATATCCCTGTTTTCACAAAGGAAAGCGAGTCTACACTCCAGACTTTAGGAAGTTTGTTTTCCATTCCTGGAAGAATTCTAGAATATATTATTAAACAGGCTGTCATGATCTTCTAAATTAGGAAATGGTGATCATCAAAAGCTAGCATGGCTTCATCACAAAGTCAAACCAGCTTAACCACTCTATGTATCTCGTGTGTACCTAATTATTTACTTATTGTCTCCTTCACTAGAAAAGGAACTCCTTGGCAGCAGGGGCTATTTTTGTATGTGGCACATAGAGATGATAGGTTATCTAGTGAATTTGTTTAATTGTTTACTTTGATAGAATCCTGAAAAAAATCTAGAAAGATTTTTTTGGAAGGGGGAGGGGTTAAATGATTTGCCCAAGGTCATACAGCTAAGTGTCAAGTGTCTGAGGTCACATTTGAACTCAGGTCCTCCGGACTTCAGGGCTGGTGCTGTATTCACTGTGCCACCTAGCTGCCCGGAAAGGTATTTTTAAAAATATGATGGTTGCATTCAAATATAAAAAAAGAAGTCTGCCTAGTGTAATATTGAATAGAGATTAGTAGAAAAATTGGAGATCTGTTGTTACTGTGAGCTCAGTTGTGTAGGCAATCTGAATATTATGGTCTGCATTTTTTTCTTTGCGTTTTATACTTTATGTTCTGGAAACGAGATTGCAAACCATGCGTAGTTAATAAGTTGTAAATATCAGTGCAGGGAAATGCTGTTTCAACAGTGTTTCCATATAGAACAAATTTTTTTTTTAGTTTTATGTACAAATCCACAGCTTGTCCAAACTACTTTGACATTTAAGCTACTCACATTTGATTTTAATTTAATTCATTGAAATCAGTTTGTCTTTCATAAGCTTTATCTAAAGATCCCCGTTACTGTTAATTTATACCTTTCTTATAGTACTTTATTTTTCTTTTGTAATAGTTACTTGTGTACTTGACTTATCTCTCCCTGATAACATGTATTTAAATAATGCCTTATAAATTACAAAATGCTTTCCTTACAACAGTCTTGTGAGGTAAGTAGTACATTTCCATTTTATAGATGTGGAGACAGATCCAGAACATGTGAGTTGTCCATGGTCTGTTGTCTACCTCCAAGTCCTATGCTCTTTTTAGTACCCCAACATGCCCTTCTACTAGATTATATACCCCTTGAAAGCAAGGATCCTGTCTTGTTTATCTTTTAGCCTTCTCCTTTTTCCTCATTGTACCTTTATCAGCAACTTACTACACTACCTTCCAGTACACAGTAACTGCCAAAACCATATTTGCCGTGTTAGGTAATTAAATTGTAAACATGAGCATGACAAAAGTATACCTTTCAAAGGAGTAATCTTGTAGTGGAAAGATAACTGGATTTGGTTTCAGAGAACCAGGGTTAAAATCCTAGTTCTTGCTTAATTATGTATTTGTTACTTCAGATAAATCACTTAAATTCTCTAGGCCTTTCTTCATCTGAAAAAAATGAGTTCTAGGAATTATCTTTAAGTTCCTATCCAACTCAATCCTATAATCTTATGAAATAATATATGGACCCCAGTAAGAGAATAATATGTTAGATTAGATCACCATTTCTTCATTCTATTTTTCAAGCCGGTAATATGGATAGGATAGTAAACTATTTGTTTATTTATTTATGGTTTTTTGCCGTTCACTTCCATAAGATTTTGAGTTCCAAATTTTATCCCCATCCTTCCCCTCCCCACGCCCCAAGATACCGTGCAGTTGGATATAGGCTTTACATATACATTCATATTAAAAATTTTCACATTAGTCATGTTATAGAGAAGAATTAGGACCAATGGGAGAAACCATGAGAAAGAAGAAACAAAAAAGAGAGAGTGGGCAAATAATATGCTTTGATCTGCATTTAGACTCCATAATTATTTTTCTGGATGTGGATAGCATTTTCCATCATGAGTCATTTGGAGTTGTCTTAGATCCTTGCATTGCTAAACAGAGATAAATCTATCAAAGTCAGTCATTGCACAATGTTGCTGTTACTGTGTCAGATGTTCTTCCTGGTTCTGCTCACTTCACTTGAGCATCAGTTCATTAAGTCTTTCCAGGTTTTTCTGAAGTCTGCCTGCTTATCATTTCTTATGGAACAATAGTATTCCATTAGGATAGTAAACTCTTAAGGCACAATTGAATGTATAGGGCTGCATGTATACCTGCATTAGGAAGGAAGGAAGAGTTCATTTATTAAGCACCTACTATGTGCCAGGGACTGTGCTAATCGTATAACAAATATCATACTGTATCCTTACAACAACCTAGGGAGCCAGGTGCTATCACTATCCCCATTTTACAATTGGAGTACCCAAAGCAGAGGTTCAGTGACTTGCCCAAGGTCACATAGCTAGAGTGTATGGCTGCATTTGAATTCATGTCTTCCTAATTCCAGGCTGAATACGCTGTCCACTGTGCCATCTACCTGCCTCTACCAATCCATAAATTGAATGGATACTATAATTCTCACATAAGGCAAATGCCCAGTTTTATCACCTCTTATTGAATTTTTTTTAAGAAATCCAGTTTATTTTATTTTCAGTTCCAAGTTCTCTCCCGCCTACTTCGCTTCCCTCTCTTTTACCTATTGAGAAGGCAAGAAAAATAAAACCCATCGCATATATGTATAGTTATACAAAAATAAAATTTCTGCATTAGCCATGGTTTTTTTTAAAAAGCAAGTAAAAAATTTAAAATAGAGGAAAATATGCTTCGTTCTTCACTTTTTTAATCCATCAGCTCTCTCTCTGCGGATGGATAGCATGTTCCATCATGATTACTTTGGAATCGTGATGGGTCATTGTGTTAATCAGAGTTATTAGGTCTTTCAAAGTTGCTTATCATTACAATATTGCTGTTACTTTGTACAGTGTTTTCCTGACTCTTCTCACCTCATTGTGCATTAGTTCATATAGATGTCAAGTTTTTCTGAAACCATCCCCATCATCAATCCATACAGCACAATAGGAGTCCATCACAGTCATACACTGTAGTTTGTTCAGCCGTTCCCCAGTTGATAGAGGTCTGCTTAGTTTCCAATTCTTTGATCTCTTTGGAGTGTAGGACTAGTAACAGTGTGTAAAGTTGGTAAACAAAAACTGTGCTCAGTGCTTAACAGACAAGAATAAGAATCTCCCTCATAGGTCAAAATGATAATTTCTGTCACTCGTTGGAGATGCTTTGGCCCCTCTCATTCAAGAAAAGCTAATTATCTTCAATATGTGTAACTAGTTTGGTTCTGTGATACGATTTAAGCCCAAGTTCCCCACCAAAATAAAGAATCAAACATAAGACTCACAAGTAGAAATAGATTTTGAATTTTTTAAAGGACCGAAACGACCCAAATGCTTTTACTGACCATATAGTGAATTATTCCCCAGTCGTTAATCAGTTTCCAGACAATTCAAAATGGGTAAAAAATTTCACTGATTACAAATTTCGAGGGTATTGCTTTCCAGTGCTAAAGTTTTTCTATTCAATTCGACATTTTATATATTTTTATTGCTATTTTTGTTTTTATATCGTCATTTCTTAATGCAGCTCCACTTTTTTCCCATCTAGAGAGCTGTCCCCCATAACAGACAGTAAAAAAGCGGTTCATCAGAAACAGCTAACACATGAATCAAGTCCCACATAATTTCCATGTTCTATATCCAACATTTCCCATCTTTCTCTTCTTCAGGGTCAAGCATAGTCATTATAATAATAGAACATTAAGTTTTGGGTTTTTCTTCAATGTTTTTCTTTCTGTTTACATTGTGGTAATTGCAGTGTATGTTATTTTCCTGATTTGGCTCAATCCATATAAATCTTCCCATGCCTCCATGTATTCTTTATGTCCATGGGAATCACAAATCTAGAATTGGAAAGAACTTCAGAGGCCATGTAATTTAACCCACTCATTTTACAAATGAGAAAACTGAGGCCCACCAAGGCGACATGTCTTGCTTAAGTAGGAAGTGACATCAGTGGTGAGATTTGAACTGTAATAATCCATTGCATTCACATATCCCAGTTTGTTTAGCCATTCCCCAGTTATTGGGTATCTGTTTGTTTCCCATTCTTTGCTACTGTAAAAAAAAAAAAAAGTGAAGGTATAAATATTCAGTGTATATTGGACCTTTCTTTCTATCATTGACCCTTGAGGTAGATGCCTATCAATCAGATCCCTAGGTCAAATGGTCAATTAAATAAATCTTTATTAAGTCGCCCTCAGTGTAAGGTACTCTATACCATCCCCTTTTGGGCTAATAATTTCTTTGAAAAATTTGATATCTAACCATTATATTAAGATTTCATCTGTTTGAGGTATATGCAAATGGTAAAATGGTATAAGTGATGTCTTTTGACTCATGCATAAATTGGATTTAAATGAGGCAGAGCTGCATGATGCCATTGACCTCACTCTTCTGGAGTCATTGTTGTCCAGTGGGAAAACAAAAATCAAGATGATGATGATGGCTTGGGACGCAGCACTTGCTTCTGCTGCCTTCGTGGTATGTTGGCACAAATTGTTCCCATCCTCCCATTCTGCCAGGACAGTTTTCACATGCTTGGAGTCAACACTCCTGTAACTCACCAGTGGGTTTGAGGCCTATCGGTTCCCCTCAACCTGGTTTAGCCTGTTTGCCAAAATGGTTTCCTGGAGTGTGGCCACTCTGTATGCTATAATTTATTGGAACCACAGGTGAGAGTTGGGTGGCAGATGGAACACCAAAGGTAGAAAGCAGCCCAGAAAAGGGCTCAGGAGCCCTCACACCAGAGGGACTAGTATGTCCTGAACACTCATACACCCTGGCAGAGAGTACAGATTTGAAATAAGAGAGGAAAAACTTTCCCTTTTTTTCATCACATCCTTTTCTTAATTTTTGCATGAGGAAATTGGACAATTAGATTAGAACAGCTTTTAATAGCGTCTCACACTGTGTAATATTTTGCTAGTTTCATTTTCTAATAGATTTTTTTAAGAGATGGCTTACATTGTTTTCTAACCTTATGAAATTTAGGAGAAATTATCATTACATTTGTATTCTAATTACACAACAGTATAAGCTTGGAGACTAAGGCTTTAGTACCCACTTTGGAGTGGGGGAGGAAAAAGTATTTACTCAAAAACAAAATATTAAGTTGCTCCTGTTTTTATTTTTACCAAAATACTGGATTTGCATAGGAATTAATAACTTGTGTGTAGTAATGCAGGTGTTCCATAGCTCTGTGTGTGTGTGTGTGTGTGTGTGTGTGTGTGTGTGTATCTCCTTTGGGGTAGAGACATTTTCATTTTTTTGCATTCCCAGTGCTTAGAAAACAATGCTTTGCACATAGTAGGGACTCATATTTGCTGAATTAAATTGAATTGTACTACATGAAATGACTGAAAACTGAGAGATTGTACTTTATATATTAATAAAACTTAGAGGATTGAACAAAAATTAGTGGTTGATCGATTTTTTTTTCATGGCATTGGAAAATAGCAGTAATCACTAATCCCAAAAATAGGAAGTACGGTATAAGTTGGCTAATGAGTATACAATCGTTGCTTAAAGATTACTATGTCAATTTCTGGTCTTTGCCCAAAAGCTTTACCTCTGGATTAGGAGAAACAAAGAAAGGTGTTTGTTAATTTAGTTGGGTTTGGGTGGAGGGAAGGGCATGGTTTGTAATTTGTTTTGGAAAAGGTTGAAGCAATAGGGTTTAATATGTCAGGTTTTGGCATTAATCATCTTCTCTGACATCACTATACCACCTATCCAGCTTTTTTGTCTTCAATTTGACCTGTTAAAAATGAGAAGAAAAGGGATATATGAAGTTATCTTTCCCCTGTCTCTCCTCATTTGATTGGAGACAAGGACACATGAATAAAGGAATGAAAACCAATGTTACTGCAATACCTAATAGGTCCCAATTGTAACTAGGCAGCTGGGTGGCTCAGTGGATAGAGGACTGGTCCTGGAGTCAGGAAGACTAGAGTTCAAATCTGGCTTCTGGTGCATGCTAGCTATGCAGCCTTGGTCAAGTTAATTAGTCCCTGTCTGCCTTGGTTTCTTCATCTGTATAATGAATAAAATCCTCCCAGGGTTTTTGTGAGAATAAAATGCAATGATATTTATAAGGTACTTTGCAGACCTTAAAGTGCTACCTAAATGCTCTCTGGCTCCCGCAAACCCACCTATTTCTTTCCCAGCTTGCTGTGATTTCTTTGGAGTAGCCAGAGATGGAGCCCCCAGAAGTTTTGTGAGATTGTCCAAACAGTTTTTTTTTTTTACGCTTGTACTGTTGTGTTCAGATATTCTCTCGATATCCCAGGTGCAGCTGGTGGCTTCACATTGGTAGATGTTGCCACTCTCTTCCCCCCCCCCCCATTTGAGGTTCCATAGACTCACTAATGAAGTAGCCATTTGCTCTATCTATTTAGTTACCATAGTAACACCATCTTGGTTATTAGTGTGTGTCTGCAGCTCCCTACAGTTTGACATGTTATGCAGCTAATGATTCTGATTTAAACCAAGTGTTTTGTATTAGGACAAAATGCACTTCATAATGCAGTGCATGATGTTTGCTGTATAAAAATTGTTTAGCTCACTTTTGTGTTCTTCTACAGGAGGTTATAATAGCAGTTCTATAATTAGAGGGTTTAATTTGGAGAAATAATTTGTATGTTTGTGTAATCTTTCATATAGAATATTACTTCTTAATTATGACTTCCAACCTATGGGTAGAGAATTTGTTTATTGTGTCTTTGTTTACAGTCAGTGAGTCCATCAGTATAAGGATCTCCAATGTGGAAACTCCCCCCATTGATTCAGATCAGCAAGTTTCAAACTGAAAGGTTACATGATTGGCCTCTGTCAGAGGTATGACTTGAGTCCAGGTCTTCCTAATTCCAAGTCAGGAGCTCTGCTAAACTTCCTTTCTTCCTATATATCACAGGGGAACATAACTAATTCTCTTGCTTAAACATTTCTAATAGGCAAAGAAATTTGGTTGTTGGCATGCTTTTCTTAGATACTGAGCCTGTGCACTCTGAAAATGACTATGCTGATGTACCTCATGATTTTGTGCTTTTTGTTAATAATGTAAATAATATAGTTTTGACCTGGAATTTCATTGTTAGAGAGGATTTTCAGTGAAGAAGTTTCCTCTCCTTGTACAGTGTACAACACACTTCTGCAGCATGTATTCTCTCTTTCTTAGAGAGTTGCTTAAGGCACTGGGAGGTCAGATGACTTTTCCCAGGCTCTGTGAGCCTGGTCTTCTGACTCTGAAGCTGTCCTTGCAGCCATTTTCAACTTGCCTTTTACCAGTCCAGACCAATAAGTGGTAAAGGTGAAAAATACTTCCTCTTAGCCCAGCAACTTTCCCAGTTTTTAATCATTATCTCAACCGTTAGGTTAGTCACTTTCAGCTGAATTACTCTTATTTAGGTGTTTATTTTTTGTTTCCTTCTTTCCCATCCCACTTTGGTGCTTCCTTAGTTTTAGTTTAAACCAATTGTACATAAAGCTATTTTCATCTTAAAACAGAGTTTTAACTGCACAAAGTATAAATATGTATTTATAGAAAATACACATTCTCTTATATGCATTAATAGAAGCAGATGGTATAGCCTTGTATGTCAGTGGCACATATAATTTCAGAAATATGATCTAATCTTGATTGTAACAAAAGTCATTTCTGTACCATCTGTTATGAAACATATGAAGGTTCACATTAATATGCCACGTTTCATATCACACCCAAATAGTATTCATTTGGTAGATAATCAACACCCCCCTCTCTATAACACATTAAGTGTAAAGACTTAAACTCAAAGAAGTCCAATTCTACTTGGTGATCTGTATTCTGTCAGTGTAATGTGTATAAAAATGCAGTGATTCATTACAACAATGATTTGTATGTAATAGAATGCCTGAAAAAAAATAAATGACTGGATATTTATGGAAGCTGAATTTTTGATTAATATCTTGTCAGTTTTTAATATATTAAGAGAAAATAGGCAATTTTGTAGAATATATATAATTGCTATAACTTAGTGTCTGATTAGGGGCCTCAGTTAACTATAGTGCCATGTGAATGAGACCAACATTATGTGTTCATTTTCTATATGAATCCAGTTAGTTCTGTTCAATTCCATGGCCGGACTTCATCACTACCCTCAGTCAGCTGGTCTTCAGGTGCCAGCCTAGGGGGTGCTGTGGTGGTTGGGGGAAACACATGGTAAGAGAGGCTGAATGAAATTTGGTATAAAAGCCATCCCTACAATCATAAACGTAACTCACACTACAGGGCCTACTGATTTTGAGCTAGTAGTACCTTCATAATCATTGTATACAAGTGACAGTATGTAGATAATTCAAACCAGCATTGATTTATGGAAGAGTGAGCCAAATCTTATCCTCAAGGAATGTGAGTGGTTATGTTGATTTGTATAATAAGACTGTGTTGTTTTTAATTTATTAAACATTTATTTGCAGTATTGAGGGAACAAGCTGGTGATGGGCACAGTGGATAGAAGTGCTGGGCCTGGAGTCAGGAAGACCTGAGTTCATATCCAGCCTTAAACACTTAATAGCTGCGTGACCCTGGGCAAGTCACTTAAACCTCTGTCTACCTCAGTTTCCTCAAGTGTAAAATGGGACAATAATAGCACATACTTCACAGGGTTTTGTGAGGATCAGGTGAGATATTCGTTAAAAGCACTTGGCACAGTTCTTGGCAGAGAACAGACTCTGAAAACATTCTTTCCCCTTCCCTGATTAATACATGTGAGGTTATCATATTATAGGGATAGAGACTAGACCTGTAATTTTATTAGTATGGAGAACCTCTTGGTGAAGAAATCCCCTGTACCAATATTGCTAGGCAACTAAGAGTCGTGGAGACTTGCCTAGACTGAACCAAGTATGGTTTGGGAATGAATGGGATGCTGTTGTTTCAAAGAAATGACAAAAGAATGGGTTTAGAGAAGCCTGGGGATGCTTATATGAACTTACACAGAATAAGATGAGCAGAACCAGAAAAACAGTTTATAGAAGAACTACAGCAGTCATAAAGAAAAACACCTTCTGACAGAGGGGGTAGATTCAGGATGCAGGATGAGACATTGGTTTCTTTGTATTCCCAGTGCTTAGCACAGGGCCTGGCACATAAGGGTCAATTAAAAACATTCATTGACTTCACTTCTTATGGACAAGGTAGAAATTTGTTGACTCTGAATATTTGAATTCTATCTTTCTCTTTTTCTTCTTAATTAAGGAGATTGGAGAGGAAAGAAAATAAAATGTTAATAAAAAATTAAATGAAGTGAAAAAAAAATTAGTAGCCTAGAGCAGTGAGAGTTTAAATGACTGGTCCAAGTCCATCATACCCAATGTGTGTCAGAAGCAGGATTTGAGACCAAGAACTGGAGGGAAAGTGTCCCACACACTCCTATGACCTTGGATAGATGAACCATGCTAACAGGATCAAATCTGTTACTGCTAATCATTGTTTATAAACCTAAAAAGTAGCATTTATAATAAAATTAACAAATTCTTAAGTTCAGTATTTTCATTTATGTACAGGTCCTATCCTCCTCAACTAGATTGTAAGCTCCTTGAGGGCCAAGACGGGACAGTTCAGTGCTTTACATATGGTACAGTGGTTCTTCACCTGGAGTCTGTCAACTTGCTATAAAAAATATTTTGATAACTGTATTTCAATAAAAATTTGTTTCCTTTGTAAACCTACGTATTTTATTTCAGTCATTTAAAAGCATTATTCTGAGAAGGGGTCGTGAGCTTCACCAGACTGCCAAAAGGGTCTTTGACATGAAAAGGTTAAGAACTCCTGATATAGTAGGTGATAGATGAATGTTTGTTCAAATAATTTAAATAATTCTATAATGCAAAGGTATTGAATGTATTCAACCAAGTAAAATGTAAAATGCTTACTAAGAATCTTAATCAGTGAAGAATGGAGACTTTTCACCCATATCTTGGATATAAACTAAATTATAAAGGCTTTCTTCATGGCAAGTAAAACATCTTTCAGAATTTTCATCATATCATAGAGTTTCATAATCATATTTTATTTCATTGTTCCTTGTATTTTGTAATGCAGTAGAGAATGTTTGAGGCATGTAAAAAGCTAGATTAAAGCATTTTCATCATGTGTTTCATTCTTCTGGTGACAACAGATTTCTTTCTCTAATTTAAGAGGAAAATAGCCTCCTTGTAAACTTCAAATGTTTATGGAATTACATTAGTTTTATGGAATCACATTTGTTCCTTAATAGATAGCCCTTAGGGACCATGTAAAAGGAAAACTAGCATGTTGTTCACCTGAATTAATCCAGCAATTGTATAATACTCCTAAAAATTAGATTTGGCCAAAAGTTTGATTGTGGGCAGATTTTATGTATTTAAATTATTGAATGGTGAGTGATTATAGCACTTAGAATTTTGTCAAAGTAACCTGGTAAAATTTTGAAAGTAAAAAGAATTAGTGTTATCCTTATCCCAATCACCATAGCTACTAAGGTTGTATTTCTTGCTGTTTATGAAAATAAATTAAGTCTAATGTGTGTTCTTGGTAATTACTGGCATTTTATAAAATAAAGTGTTTAGAATTTAATCCACATGGGTAAAACTTGTGTCATGCTGCAGACTACCTAAACCAAAACTCAACTTTGTTTTTATTAACATAGATAAAATCCTTAATGAAAAAAGCAGTTGGTTGTTGCTTTTCATTTTACTTAGGCAGACCTCTTTCATTGTTTATCTCACATAGATTATTGAAATTCTTTTCTTGGGGCATAATGACAAAAGGCCTTACTTTAATTGTATCTACTGAACATGCACCTGTGAATACATTTTTTACTTTTGCATTTTTAGGAAAATTTAGTGATAACCAAAAAAAATCTTTCTTTGCTAATGGTTAATTAACAATTTTAGTCTTGGCCAAATTGAAAGAAAATACCTATTTAATGTAATTGTTATATAATAATATATTTCACTTATATTTTGTATCCAATAGTTACATGGCATAGTAAATTGCTGAACTTGGAGGTAGAATCTGGGGTAGGACTCAGGCTCTGGGTTCAGATTCTGTCCTTGACACTTGACAGTAGCAAAGGAAGAGTTCTGGAGGTTCAGATTTGCCCTTGGGCAGATCACACTGACCCTGTCAGGTCTGTATTTTCCTCATCTTCATAATGAAGGACTTGGACCAGACAGATGATGTCTGTGTTACCTCTTCATTCTAACTTTGTGATCGCTGGTAAGTTCCTTTATAACTGCGTTATAACTCCTAACACTAGGCATTCTCCACGGTGATGGCATTGATGTATAAACTACATTGTATATCCACAGATATGAACTTTGTTCGTTAATGTTGTACTGCTCTCTGTCACATTTCTATCATACTTCCAGAAGTACAAACAAATAAAGATGACCAAACCACAGAAAGGTAGGACAGAAGGGGGACTTCTGTGCTTTATACCTCTGTCTAAACTTCACTTAAACCATTGCAGAGTCCTGTTAGCACTGTTGGTCAAAGAGCTTAAAAACACCACCTCTCTGGAACCGTCATGGTATACTATTTAAGGACACAAAGTAGTTCACCTTGTAGAATGAGTTTTGAGTAGTGCAAGCCAAAGAGAAACGTGATCTTCTTGTGCGGAACTGTGGTCTGGGCTGTCCCTACGGTGACTATTATACAAAAACAAAGGCATGGCAGAGCTAGAGAATTAAAGAAAAAGATAACTCCTGTGACTAAGGAAACATGAAAATAAAAAGACACTGTGCTGAGGAAGGTGAGCACCAGCCCACCCATTCTGAGCAAAGAGGAAAAGGCGGCCGTGGAGGGAGATAAACCAGTTTTGCCAGTGAAGTCACAACCCAAAAAATGATTTCATATCAGTGATTCCGTGCCTAGAGAAGAGAAGATGGGGTGGGGTAACACAATAGATATCTTTGAGAATTTCAAGGCATATCTTGGAGGAAAAGGGGTCTTGCTTCTGAGGCCTGGAGCAAAAACAATAGCAGCCAATTGCAAAGAACAGGAGAGACTTGGTGAACTCTAAGAGCTTGCCTTAAATGGAAATGGGCTAACTGGAAAGTGTTGGGTTCCTAGGCACTGAAGAGGCCAAGGCTCAGTGGCCCATTGGTGGGTGTGTTACAGTGGTAGCTCATTATTCTAGATGGCCCTAAGACCACTGTCAGCTCTATGATTCTGCAGTTTAAGGAGAGGTTCTGAATTAACTCATCCCTTTCTTAAAAATTATATGCAATAAGAAATGACGGGCTTGATGATCTTAGAAAAACATGGATAGACTTGCACAAAATAATGAAGAGTGAAATGAGCAGAACCAAGAAAACATTGTATACAATAACAGCAATATTGTTTTAAGAACAGCTTTGAGTAACTAAGATATTATGACTATTATAAAGAACCAAATTAGCTACAAAGGACATATGAAGGAAGATGCTGTTTGCATCCAGAAAAGGGGCTGCTATATAGAAGTAACCAAACAATGGTTTTGCATATATATATACACACATATTTATTAGTTATAAAAGTTATGCATATTTATGTCTAATGATAGCTATTTCTAGAGCGGTGGCCGGGGAGGGGGGAAGGAAATAAAAGAGAGTTAATTGTAACTTTATTATATATTTAAAGGGAATAGAAAGTTTTTACTTAATAGATTTGTAGTTTCATATACAATCATCTTTTTTTTTCCTGTTCTACTGTTACAGAAATGCTTGTTTTATTTTTTACATTCAGAATAAAATACATAAAATTTTAAAAAGTAAATGCACATGCTCCTTGTAAGTGGATGAAGAACCATATTTGAAGAATTAATTTAGGTGGTATTTTTTCATAAACCTGGAATCGTTTTCACCCATATTCTTAAAAAATCCAGTAAATTTCCTGAATCAGAGATGTGAACTAATTGCCCCAAAATATAAGGGAGCATATTTTTGTTTTATAACTAATAAAATTAGCTCCAATTAGCATTGATATACTTTACTTGAAAGTGAATGGTACTTAGAAAAGAAATCTTCATCAAAGAAAGGCTTCCATTTTTTAATTAATATACAAGTATTTATTAAGCACCTCCTCTGTCAGACACTGTAAGAGATTCTGGGTATACATGTACAGAGACTCTACTCCCAAGAAGCTTAATGGGGGAGACAAAAACATACAAAAACATATACAGGATAAATATAAACTGAATAGTAAATATAAATAGAAGCAAAGTAGTTAAATATAAGGTAGTTTGGGTTGGAGGACAGTAGCAGTTAGAAGAATCAAGAATAGTTTCAAGCAGAAGATGGTGCCTGAATTGCATTTTAAATCGACCAAACTCCTTGATCAAAATAAGCAAAGAATGAACACAGCTCAAAAAATTGACTCTAAAATTTGAATCATGTACCAAATAATTATCAAAAGCTGTACTTGTTTAAATATCCACCCATTCCCAGTTCAAATGTGGGCATTTCAGTAATTTAACAGACTGGATCTGTTCTTTCTAGACTTAGTTATAAGAGGTCACTTTGTATTGCAGTCAAAGGACGGTTTTTATAAAGGTTCCTTCAAATTCTGTTTTAACTTAGTTGTGAAATTAATCCAGTGATTGCAGTCTTCAGTGTCAGGGGGAGTGCCCACATCGATGAGACATTGAAGTGGAGCCAAATTATTCTGATCAGATAGAAAGAACAAGAAAGTGTTTCTACTTTGCGTAAATATTAAATTGTTCTTCAAATTGGCCTTTTTTAAGAAATGTTTAATTCCTTTCCTAGGAGGCATACCAAAATGTTTGAGCTTTTCAGATTCCTTTTACTATTAATGGAAAGATAAGATGAGGGGATTTTCTTTAAAGCAAGGGTTTAAGCTTAACCTTTTTGTGTCATAGACCATTTTGACAATCTGGTAAAGCCTATGAACTCCTTAGAATAAGTTAAAATCTGATTTCTGGAATGAAAAGCCCTCACTTTATATGTTGTATTTGCTGAGGTGCTGTGAGAAATTGTGATACCTGAGTAGCCAGCTATTGCTAGAAAAACCCTGCCCCCAGCCCCTAACTACAAACCCCAGTTTTGCATACTAAAGAGTGGACTCAGACCTTTTGGATTCTAGCAAACGTCCGTGGGCTCCGTGACTCCTCCAAGGAATGTCAATATATAAGGTTATCCCACTTAACGATAACCTGTCAGAATCTTTTGATCTGTCAGGACCCCCTGTGACCTGGCATGTAAATTCCCTATATAAACTACACCTTCACTTCACTGCGACGCCATTGATTTGGGATGATTTCCCGATGGCCGCTGGCTAATAAATTCTCCATTTAAAACTTATACTCTGTGGAGTGTCTCACTCGCTTCCGGTACAACAAAATTATATCTGACATGAACTAAAGACAAAATCAATGCATTGGATCAGTTGAAGGTGATCAATAATTCAGAATGAAATGAGAAAAACCCAGAAAATAATTATGCAAAAACCACCACTTTGCCAAAAAAACAACTTTCGAAGACATAAGAGCTCTGATTGATACAATGACCAAAGGACTCCTCCAAAGTACTGATAATTGAGGCATGTCACCTATCATCTGACAGAAAAGTGGGGGTCTCAAGAGGAATGTTGAACTACAGACGCAGCCAATATTTGGATTATTTTGCTTGATTATACTTACTTGTTAAATGGGAGGATGAGTTGGTTTTTTTTTTTTTAAGGAGTGGAGGAGATGACATTAGGGGAAGGGGAAGACTAGCAACATTTTCCAAGAAACAAAAGAGGGCTATTGTAGCATTTTATTTTTTTCATTCAAAGAACAGAAGGTTCTACAGTCACTGACTGGCAGGACAACTTTGCAACTACTATGTTGAATGAAATAGTCTTTTTTTTTTTAATTGCAAGCTCTATATAATGGTTTCCTAGTTTCTTTTACTCTATTTATTTCCTGTTCTATGTTTATGGAAATGCTTGTGTTTGATGTTTTTCACTTACAAAACAAAAAAAATTAAAAAATAATGCATTGGATCAGTTGCAGGTGACTAACCATTGTAATAACGTAAAACTAAATTACTACTAAACTGTTACAACAGAGACAACAAACATTTCAGTATACAAAGAAATAAAAAAAACTATATGCAATGATGAGCTTCTTTTATGGTGTGTTTTTAAAACTGAAAAATTTAGCAGAGTAGTAGCACATTTGCCATTTGTGACAAATATGAACTTTTTTCTTTTATTTATTTTTATTCCTTTTTTTAAATCTCTACCACTACTCAGTAACTTCTCACCCCCTAAAAGAACCCCTTTAAAAATATCAAATAAGTATAATCAAACAAAACAAGTCTATATATTGACCATGTCTGAAATTGTATCTTTCATTCTATAACTCTAGTGGATAGATCATTGGACTTATAATCAAGACCTGAGTTCATATCCTTCTATGAGCATTTATTAGTTATGTGTCCCTGGGCAGGAATACAGTTAAACTCTGGATATATTTCACTCTGTGTCAGTTCATACAGATCTACTCCAATTTCTTTAAATTCTTACTGTTTGTCATTTCTTATGACACAATAATTCTATTTTCCTGTACCACAATTTGTTCAAGTATTTCTCAACTGATGGGTACCTACTTTGTTTTCAGTTCTTTGCTACAACAACAGCAAAAAAATGCCGCTTTAAATTTTTTTGTACAGATGGATCCTTTCCTGTAGTCTCTGACCTCTTGTGCATATATGCCAAATAGAGGTGTCACTGGGTCCAGAGTGTGCAGTCTCGTGACTTTTTAGGGCATGTTTTCCAGAAGTTGGACTAATTAGCAACCCCACCAATGGTGTGTTAGAGTGTTTGACCTCCCATAGCCCTCAAAACTAATCAGATGGGTATGAGATGGGACCTCAGAGGTGTTTTAATTTATATTTCTCTTATTAGTGATTTGGGGCATCCTTTACATCATTGTTAATAGCTTGTGTTTCTTCATTTGAAAATTGCCTGTTCATATCTTTTTTACCATTTATTTATGCTGCCCAGACTGATCTCTAATTTAGCCATTTTTAGTAAGCTTGCAGGCCTAAATTAATATATAAGTTGAGTGGAAGAATTATCTCTCAGACATGATTAAAATTTGGGGAAGGTTATTATAAAAGAGGGTATAAGAATTGAGATTTAATCACGAAAAAAGATATGAGGAAGGATTTACGTCACTAGCCATAGACTAGGATGAGAAGTTAGGGAGGGGCCAGCTAGGTGGTGCACTGAATAGAGCAATGGCCCTGGAGTCAGGAGGACCTGAGTTCAAATCCAGCCTTAGACACTTGACACACTTACTAGTTGTGTGACCTTGGGCAAGTCACTTAACCCCAATTGCCCTGCCTTCCCCCCTACAAAAAAAAAAAGGGAGGAAGGAAAAATGGAAGAAAAATTAGGAAAAATAAAAAAAAAAACTTTAGGCCAGACATTAGAAACAACTTCCTGGTTATGAGATGTAATTCATGCCATTTATGTTCTTTACTAGTTAGTGGTGGTAAGCACATTGAGAGACAAAGATAGGCAAAAATATTATGTGTACCGTTACCCAGGGACAACCTTTGGCAGTCTGTTTTGTCTGTTTCTGTAGCAATCTCATCTTACTTCTCCTTCCACTTCCCTAACTCAGTCTTAATTTCTCCCCTAACACTTAACAGTCTCTCTCTTCAGAGAACTTATCTCCTATCATGGCTTACCCTCAAATATACATCACCAGCTCTCCTCAGTCACCCAGGCTCTCCTGGGGTTGCTACCTCAAACTCAAGTACATGAGTACTCAAAGGATATGTGATTTTCTCATTGAAGATACAATGGAATTCTCTCCACTAAAGATTATTCCTAGGGAGTTGCCTAGGACACAGGAAAGTTAAAGTAATTCTCCCCAAAGTCACACAGCTAGCATCAAAGGTAGGATTTAAACCCAGGTCTTCTGATTCTCCAAGCCTCATCCTGTGTCTACTAGGCCAACCCGACTCTAATTCAGAATGTCTAAAATTGAACTGATTATCCTGGGCTTGCTCCCTTCATTAAAGTTACCAGTGACCAGAAATCTTGTAGAAGAGGCAGGTAGAATTTGGGGTAGCAGTATGCAAAGTAAGATAGTTTAATGTGTTCACCCTCTGACTTACTAGTTAGGGTGCTGCAACCAGATTAATCTCGTTAGCATCCATCTAGGTCTGTACAGTGATGAGGTTGTCTATGTAACTGTACTGGTCACCTTGTTTAAAGGCTATCTAATAGCCCATTTAATAGTATTTAAATGCTACATTCTAGAAAAAGGGCAGACTCTCTTTAAAAACCAGCAACCTTCATCAAAACATGGGTGTGATAGTTTCAACATTGCTAGGAAAAGTGTTTGATGAGTAAATTTAAATATTTTATGCCATTAGAATTACACCACCTTTGACTTCTCTGAAGAAAGATTTAAAAGAGTAAGAGTTGGGGGGGGGGGGAAAGCCTTGTTTGGTTGGGGAAGAATGACAGAAGTCATGGTGGCAAACAGGGTGTTCCAGTTATGTGTTCTTTTTGCTGATTGCTAAGTAAGAAATAGAGTATCTGGAGCACTCAAAGAAATTGAGGTTCAAGATGTTTGCTGGGAAAAGCAGAAAACAATAATAAATGAGACACATCTGCTAGAGCAGTTATGGAAGTAAGCAAAGTCTACAGAGCTTCTGACACCTGATAAAAGGCTGGAAGTCCTGGAGGTACGGTGGACAAGCTCCCAAAGGAGAAGCTTTAAGAAGGCCTTGGGAGACTAAGATTCAGTGTTTTATTCAGTCCTGAAATGAAGCAGTGGGAATAAAGTGTGACACTTAACTTCTGCCTTGGGTGTGATATTTCTTTAAGTCTATTTCAGTACCTCAGGGATCTGTGATCTATCTCATTGATGTATGTACATCTGCCAATACAAATTGAAACCCACTAATTCATTAGTACAAAATCTTTAAGTTGCTGTGGTTTCAGAAATAAATCCCTTAATAACTAGGCTTCAGGTGATGACCCTCTCTGAAATTAGCTGTTACTTAGGTAGGCCCATACTTGAAGCCATTCCATCTTGTTAGGACGTGCCAAGGTTTTTGTACCACTGGCTTCTAGAATTCACAGTCGCTTATGTACCGTGCTGAGGTTTTGGAATAGGGCATTAGTGAAAGAAATTATTAAGCATTCTTTTAAATATTTTTACTAGTCCTAGGTTCATATGCTCAACTGTTTCAATAACACTCTGTCTATAGACAAGGCATCGTTCATTGAATAGTTATGTTAAGCTATGATTTGGGTAACCACAAAGCTACACATAGCTCTGCTACTACCCTCTGCCCGGTGGCTGCTTAGACAAATTGCAGACATTCTACGTGGGAAGAAATTCAAAGAGTCTTCTACACGTTAGACTTATAAATCCAAACTTAATAAAGTGACATTAAATGTTTAGGAAAATACAAATAAACTCCACTAGAGGATAGAAATTAATAATTATTTTTGAAAGCTGAATTTCAACACTTTTATTCCTTTATTTGTGCTGCTTACTTGTTCCATAGATTTCATAAGCTTAATTGAAAATGGGGAGATAAGTAGAGAATCATTTTAAATTAAACAAGACATTTGCGAAAGGGCTAGCTTATTTTTAATTGCCATCTATTTTGTCTCTCTGTTGAATTACTCTTTGCTTAACAATTATCACCAACTTGTGGGTGTCTGTTGTTCCTAACAAAGGCCTAGAAGAAAACAAAGTCCAGTGATTTCACTCTTATTTTGTATGTTTTATAGTGCTAACAAAGCCCCTTCTTTTATACTACGCTAATCAATGTAATAATAATAATTATATAGGTTTAATATATTTTCTGAAAAGAATTTAGAGTTTTAAAATACAATTTGAATTCCAGCTGAGGAACTTAAAAAGCTACCAGAATTGTTTGGCTGTATTTCAGTATTTGAATTGTGAATGTAAATCATGTATTTTTATAAAGGCTTAAGTGCTTGGTCTTTGTTTATTCTTCCCAAGAGAACCAGGAGCTCATGACCATTTTCATCTCACATTTCCATACTCTTCTCCCTCATATTTTGCTAATTACTACTGTCCATCCTGCAAGTAGATTGGATTCTAACAAATATTTATTAAAGTTCTGCTGTGCGCAAGGCGAGGCTTCTGGGGGATAGAAAAATAAATATGCTGTCAGGGAGCCCATGATGTGAAAGGTGGGGAGGGTGAGGGGATGCAAGAGCAAAGATTTACTCATAACCGGGAGGAGTCAGCAGTAAGATCCCATAGGAGTTGATACTGGAGCTATAGTTGGAGGGAAGCTAAGACTCTTAAGAGGCAGAGGCAAGGGTGAAATCAACCTAAACATAAGGAACTATTTGTGCAAAGGCACAGAGCTAGGAAATGGAAAGCTCTTTTTGGGAGCAGTTAGCCATACAGTATGACTGGAAGGACAGTATACAAAATAAGACTAGAAAGGTAGGTGGGAGCCAGATGCCAGGCTTAGTTAGATGCCATATGGGTGGACACTACAGAAGATATTAAGAGAGGTAAGAGCGACAAGATTTGGCAGCTAACTTCATATGGGAGTTAAGGTAGAGTGAGTAATCAAGGGTCACTCCGGGCTTGTGAATCAAGGTAACCAAAAGGATGGTGCCATTGATGGAAAGAAAGCATGGAGAGGGGATGAGTTTGAATTCTGGTTTGTGTATTTTGAGAAATCTAGGTGGAAAAGTCTTATAGACAGTTGAAAATGTGGATCTAGGTTAATCTCTAGGTTAATTAATCTTAATTGATAGAGATTTGGACTGTATGTATAGATTTGGGAATCACTTGAATAGAGATTGATTATTGAACCCATGGTAGTTGGTGTGATCACAAGAGGGTATAGAGAAGAGAAAGTGAACCCAGGACATAGCACTGAGGGACATTTATTCTTAGTAGATAGGAGAAGAATGATAATGGTAGGAGATGTAGTAGAAAGAACACTGAATTTGGAATCAGAGGACCTGGTTTCAAATCCTGCTTCCTGGATCCTTAGAGAAATCATTTAACTTTTATGGGCCTCAGGATCCTCATTTGTAAAATGAGTGAAGTAGAGAAGATAATCTCCAAGTTCTCCAGCTTTAAACCCATAATCCTATGATCTAGTAATGGAGACTGGAAAGGAGCAGGTCAGAAGGAATCTAAAGAAAAGAATAGAACAATCTAAAGAAAACTGTCACCAAAGTATGAGAAGTGTTCAACAGTAGCAGAAACTGCAAAGAAGCCAAAGTAGAATAAAGACTGTGGAAAGGATGTCGGGTTAGGAGTTATTAGTTGGGAGGTTATTGATAATCTTGGGGATGAATCTTCATTCGTCACTGGGCTCTGAAGGCAGATTGCAAGGAATTAAAAAGCAAATGGGACAGCAGAGCATTCATAGACTCTAGGCAAGGAATGGGGCCTACTTTGTTAGACATGGCCAGTGCTCTGGTTTGATTTCCTTAGTTAATACTTACAAGGGAATGTTCTATTGGGAGAGGGTATAATTGAGACATATTTTTTTTTAAAACCATCAATAAAACACTTATTTAAAGACAAAAAAAAAAGATGTAAGTGGAATGTGAGGAAATGGAGTATAGGTTGTGCTTTCTCAGAGTATGCCTAAGAAAGGAAGAAGAGCTATACTAACTTATCTTGAGAATGGCAAGTTGAAGCAGAAGTTTTTAAAACTGAGGGAAACTTGGACACGTTTATTGGAGGCAAAGAAGAATCCATTGTATAAAGAGAAATTGGAAATGAGAAAAATACAGGAAATGATTGAGGAGTTTGGATAATAGGGCAAGGGATTTAAGGGCCAAAAACATTATAAAGTTGGACTTTTTTGCATTCATAATGTTCTCTATCTCTTGTTTGGTCATAAATTCTTCCCTTCTCCATAGATCTGACAGGCTAGCTATTCCTTGCTCTCCTAATTTGCTTATGGTATCACCCTTTATGTCTAAATCATGTACCCATTTTGTGGGTTGAATGACTTTAAAAGATATGAGGTCATAGAGGTGGTAGGAAAATGGCCTTGAAATGGGATCAGGGAGCAAGAGGCATGCCTACTCCCTCTCTTGTCCCAGCATGTTTGAAGAAGAAACATGAGAAGAGTGCCATTCACTTCTGGAGAAGGTGGTTAAGAATGCAGTGTTTTCAGGGGAACCAAGATTTCTGAGATTTCCAGGAAGTAGAAGGGCTTGTTCAAAGGGTTTTTTCTTAAAAATAGTACAAGATTTCCACCAGACACCAAGAAAGGAAAGAGTAGAGTTAAATAGGGACCTGGAGGGATAGGTCAGACATGGCTATGTATGAGAGAGTGTAGGGTGGTGACCAGGAAAGGGAGCTTTGACTCAGGATCTCTGAGATTCTGAGCTGAGACATTATGTTCTTTCTGTTAGTGGTAATATTGATTTGGGGGTTGGGGCTGGTGACACACCCCTCCCTCAGGGTGGGACTTTTGCTGGGTTGTGTTTGTGTGTGATTGTGGAGACTGAAGGTCCAGACTCCATTGTGTTTGAAGCCAAAGGTTTAGGGTTTGGTTCCCTACTCTGCTGTTGTGATTTGGTGGTTAGCAACGGCCTCCTCCTCCAGTTGGTTAATTCTTCCCTGCCACCTCCATTTGAGCAAGCACCCTCACCAACCTTGTTTATTTCAAATCTAGCCCAATCCATGACTCCCAAGAAAATATCTGCACCTTATCACCTCCAGGAGGGTACCTTGAGCCTCCAGTCACTTTTCAGCTCCCTCTTAAATGTTGTCTTCTCCAATTTGAATATAAGCTCCTTGTGGGCAGGGTTTTGCTTGTACTGCTTTGCTAAATACTGGGAATATAAGTACAAGCAAAAAGCAACATAATCCCTACCCTCAAGGAGCTTATATTCAAATGGAGGAAGACAACATATAAAATTACTAAGTTGGGGGTCGGGGGGGGGGGACTTTACTGATGGAAGGGCAGACGACAAAATGTCTAGATATCTACCTGAGCTGGCTAGGCCTAAGCGTCCTGGTATGATAATTTCTTAGCAAATATTAACAATGCCTACATTTCTGAGTGCTGCTTACACCCGATTCCAGCCAAATAGACTTAGAAATATGTAAAAATAATGCTTACAAAGCCATTAGCTCTTGACTCAGAAAAGTGTAATTTCTTCTAGTGCCTTTGTGGATTATTCCTATAGTTGTGTTTTTATACCACCCTAATTCTGCCAGGTTAGCAGAATCCTTGAGAGAAGCTGTTATGGACTATTATTTTCTGCTGATACTACCAAAAATGTCTTTAAAATAAATTATCATTTAAGCATATAATATACATTAGATCATTCTGAAAAGTGACCTCATACCAAATTGCTTAAATTTTCTGAGGTTCAGTTTCTTCATCAGTGAAATGGGAATAAGCATATTCTAGCTGAGTTATGAGAAAAGGAAAAGCATTTATTAAAGCACTCGCCATGTTCCAGACATTGTGGTAAACATTAGGAATATGAATACAAGCAAACAAAACATCCCCTGGCCTGAAGGGCCTCACCTTATAATAGAGGAAGATAGCATGGTGGACAGGACCAGAGAGTATACACAAGGATCATGGCATGAAGATGGCCAGATAATGGTCAATGTTTAGTAATCTGAAATCCAGAGTCCTAGAGCAGGAGCTTGGAATTCTGGGTGGGCGATGGAGTCTGGAGCACAGTAGAATTGTCACCATGAAGATGGCAAGGGGAGAAAAACACAGTGCAAACTTTAAATTAGTGTCTAAATGAAAGTTATTACTGGAATAAAGATGCAACAAAAAAACAGATTGTCCATCTTCTTACACTTTATTTCCCTCTTTATACTTATAGCAACTCTCCTTTTTAATTTATTTTTCAAAACTATTAAACACTTTTTTTCCTCCCTCCTAAGTGGGAGGACAAAAAAGAATACTCTTTTGACAAATGTACCTAGGAAATCAAAATAAATTCCTGTTGGCCTTGTCCAAAAACATGTATCTTTTTCTGCATATTGGTCCATCACTTCACCTTAGAAGATGGACAGTATTGTTCATCATCAAGCCTCTTAGATGACGATTGATCCTTCCGTTGCTCAGAGTTCTGAAACCTTTCATAAGTGTTTGTTTTTATAATATTGTTGTCACAGTAAAAATTGTTCTGGTTCTGGTCTCTTCACTCTGCATTAGTTCATTCAAGTCTTCACTGGTTTCTCTGAAATCACCTCTTTCATTATTTCATATAGTACAATAGTATTCCATTACTTTCATATAGCATAATTTTTTCAGCCATTTCCCAGTGGTTTTCACTTCTTTGCCCCCACAAAAAGAGCCACTATAAATATTTTTGTACACATAGTTCCTCTTTCTTTGATCTCTTTAGGGTATAGTTCTAGTAGTGGTATTGCTGGGTCAGAGTGTACACAGTTTACTAACTTTGGGGGCATAGTTGCAAATTGCTTTTCCAGAATAGCTACACCAGAATAGCTCAGCTCCACCAGCAATGTGTTGATGTGTAATTTTTCCCACAGCTCCTCCCAACATTTTTCATTTTCCTTTTTAGTCACCTTTGCCAATCTGTAAGGTATGAGATAGAACCTCAGGGTTGCCTTAATTTTAATTTCTCTTTTAAAAAAAAAGCTACTCTGTTAGAGGGTTGGGGTTTGGGGGGTTGGGTTTTTTTTTTTGGACATTTTTAACATGGCTATAGATAGCTTAGATTTGTTCCTTTGAGAACTACCTGTTTTGTATCCTTTGGCCATTTATCAATTAGGAAATGGCTCTTATTCTTACAAATTTGAATCAGTTTCTTGTGCATGAAACTTTTATCAAAGAAACTTGCTGCAAAGAGTTTTTCCCCCCAGTTAACTATTTCCCTTCTTATTTTACCTATACTGGATTTGTTTGTGCTGAACTTTTAAATTTTGTCTTTATCTTCTGTGATCTTTAATTGGCCATAATCTCTTCCTCTGTCCATAAATCTGAAAGGTAACTTCTGCTTTGTCCTTGTAATTTCTTTATAATATTACCCTTTTTAAAAAAATCTAGGTCATGTATCCATCTAGAGCTAACCTTGGTATAAGGTGTTGGTCTGAATCCAATTTCTAACAGACTGCTGCTCAGTTTTCCCAGCAGTTTTTATCAAATAGTGGTAAAAACCATTTGTCACTAAAAATAATTAGTTCTCATCCCAGCAGCCGAGATCTTTGGGTTTATTGAACACTGAGGTCCAAGGTTCATTTTCTCTATGTTGTGTACCTGATCTTCCCACTGATTAGCCTCTTTTTAATCAGTAATAGTAGTTTGATCATTACTGCTTTGTAGGTTGAGATTTGGTACGTCTAGGTTTCCTTACTTCTCCCTTTTTTTCCCATTATTTCCTTTAAGAGTCTTGACTCTAGGGGCAGCTAGGTGGCACGGTGAGTAGAGCGCCGGGCCTGGAGTCAGGAGGACCTGAGTTCAAATTCGACCTCAGACACTTGACACACTAGCTG
This sequence comes from Trichosurus vulpecula, assembly GCF_011100635.1. Classification (NCBI taxonomy): domain Eukaryota; kingdom Metazoa; phylum Chordata; class Mammalia; order Diprotodontia; family Phalangeridae; genus Trichosurus; species Trichosurus vulpecula. The sequence continues at coordinate 302,995,390 of NC_050576.1, read as the reverse complement.
TGTGATCTTGGGCAAGTCGCTTAACCCCAATTGTCCTGCCTTCCCCCCTCAAAAATAAAAAAAAACAAAAGAGTCTTGACTGTTCTTACAGATGACATTTGTTATTGTTTCTAGTGTTATAGAATAATCCCTTGATAGTTTGATTGGTTGGTACTGAATAAGTAAATTAATTTAGGTTGTGTCATTTTTATCATATTGTTTCCACCTGTCCACAAGCAATCCATATATCTCCAATTATTTAAGTCTTCCTTTATTACCATAAAGATCAATTTGTAATGTGTTCATATAGTTTCTGTGTGTGGCTTAGTAGGTAGACTACTAAGTATTTTATATATTCTGTAGTTACTTCAAATGGAATTTCTCTCTTCCTACTAAGTTGTTGGTAAAATACAGAAGTACTGATATGTGTGGATTTATTTTATATTCTACAACTTCACTCAAGTTATTGTTTCAATTAATTTTTAATTGACTCTCTAGAGTTCCCTAAGCACATCATTTCCTCTGCAAAAAGCAATAATTTTGTTTCTTCTTTGCCATGCCTATTTCCTCGATTTCTTTTTCTTATTGCTATAACTAACATTTCTAGCACGTCAAGTCAATAAGCGTTTCTTAAGTGCATGTTATGTGCCAGGCATTGTGCTAAAAGCACTAGGGATATAAAGAAAGGCAAAGAACAGCCCTGCTCTCAAGGAAATCACAGTCTAATACAGATAATACCGGATGAATTGGAGACGATCTCAGGGAAAGGCATTAATATAAAGAAGACTAGGAAAGACTTCTTGCAGAAAGTAGTTCTTTTGCTGAGATTTGAAGGAAGCCAGGAGGTAAAGAGAGTGGTGGGAGAGAATTCTAGGCAGGGGCGTCAGCCAGCAAAAATGCCCAGAGTCAGTAGTTTGATTGTTTTGTCCAAGGAATAGAAAGGAGACCGGTGTTACTGCACTGAAGAGGACCTGGAGGGGATTAAGGTGTAAGAAGACTGGGAAAGTAGGAAGGGACAATACTATCTAAATCAATTTATTTATTCAGTGCTATATCAATCAGACTACCAAAGGATTGCTTTATAGAACTAAGGAAAAAGTAACAAAACTCATCTGGAGGAACAAAAAGTCAAGAGTAGCAAGGGAATTAATGGGGAAAAAAAAGTAGGGAGAAAGCATAACAGTACCAGACTCAAACTATACTACAAAACCATAATCATCAAAACAGTTTGGTACTGCATAAGACATAGAGGTTGGTCATGGAACAGACTAGATAAATAAGATACCGAAGCAAACGAACATAGTAGCCTAGTATTTGATACAATCCCAGCTAGTGGGACAAGAACTCACTGTATGACAAAAAAATATGGGGAAATGCAGTCTGGTAAAAACTAGTTAATAGATCAACATCTCATAACGTAGACCAGAAAAAGTGCCAAATGGGTACCTGATTTACACATAAAGGGGGATATAACAAACTTAGAGGAGAATAGAAGAAATTATCCCTCAGATCTATGGATAAGAGAAGAGTTCATGACCAAACAAGAGATATACGAGGTAAAATGGATAATTTTGACCACATAAAATTTAAAAGTTTGTGTATAAGCAAAACAAATTCAACAAAAATTAGAAGAGAAACAGGAATTTGGGAGATAATCTTTGCAGCAAACTTCTTATAAAGATCTCCAAATTATAAATGGTCAAAAGGATATGAAGAGACAGTTTTCAAAGGAAGAAATCCAAGCTATCAATAGCCATGTAAAAATTGCTCTAAATCACTAATAATTAGAGAAGTACAAATTAAAACATATATGAGGTACCACCCCACAGCTATCAGATTGGCAAAGTAGCCTTAAGAAAAAAAAATGGCAAATAGTGGAGAGGCTCTAGGAAAACAGATACACTAATTCAGTGTTGGTGGACCTATAAACTTGCCCAGCTATTTTGGAAAGCAATTTGGAACTATGCCCAAAAAGGTATTAAGTTGTGCATACTCTTTAACCTGGCAGTACTGTTACTGGATCTATATCCAGGCAATCAAAGAAAAGGGAAAACAACCCATATATACAAAATTAACTTAAAGTAATTCTTTGTGGTGTCACCAAATTGGAAACTGGGGGGGGGGGGTGCCCATCAATTGGGAAATGGTTGAATTAAGTTATGTAAACCATAACTTATTAAGTAATGATAAATGATAAATAATAATGAAAGTAATGGAATAGTATTCTACTGTTTAAAAATAGTAAAGGGAATGGTTTCAGAGAAACCTGGGAAAATTTGTATAAACTGATGAAGTGAGCAGAACTAGGAAAACAATTTCTAAAATAGCAACAATATTGTAAAGGCAATTAACTTTGAAAGACTTAGAAACTCTGTTCAACACAATGACCAACTAGCATTCCAAAGGATTTATAAACATGCTGCTCATTTCCAAATAGAGAGGCAATGTATTCAGAGTGCATTTTAGAGTAGAACATAGCCAATGTGGAAATTTGTTTTGTTTGACTATACATGATCATAACAGGTTTATTTTTCTTGTTTTCTCAGTGAGGGGGAAAGGGAAGGTGAGAGAGAGAGAGAGAGAGAGAGAAAGAGAGAGAGAGAGAGAGAGAGAGAATATGAATCTAAAAATAAAATAGAATTTTTTTAAAAGAAAAAAAAAGATAGGAAAAGGCCAAAGTTATAAAGGACTTTAAAAGCCAAACAGAGAATTTCATACTTCAAACAAGAGGAAATAGGGGGCTACTGGAGTTTATTGAATAGGGGGCGATGACTAGCTCAGACCTGTGCTTTAGGAAGGTAAATTTGACAACTGAGTGGAGCGTGGACTGGAGCATGGACTGGAGTGGGGACTGGAGTGGGGAAAGATTTAAGTTAAGGAGGTGTGTACAACTAATTATTCTTTCAGTGATAGAATTCTCTGATAATTCTGTCCAGTCCCTGGTTTGTTTGTTTTTTTTAGTTTGGGTGTTCATTTATAGCTTGTTCTGGTTTTATTGGCATATAGTTGGACAAAAATTGTGTCTAATATTATCATTTACTTCTGCATTTGTTGTGAACTCTTTTTTTCATTTTTGATATTGTTTGGTTGGGGCAGCTAGGTGGCACAGTGAGTAGAGAACCGGCCCTGTAGTCAAGAGGACCTGAGTTCAAATCCAGCCACAGACACTTGATACTTAGCTGTGTGACCCTGGGCAAGTCACTTAACCCCAATTGCCCTGCCTTTCCCCCTCCAAAAAGAAAAAAAAAGAAAAAAAATTGATATTGTTTGGTTTTCCTCTTCTTTTTAGCTAATGGTCAGTTCTCAGAAAATCCACTTCAAGTTTTATTAATTCAAAGGGTTTTTTGTTTTGCTTTCATTTTGTTAATCTTTTCTTTGATTTTCAGGATTCCTTTTTTTTTTTAATTGAGATGTTTAAATTTGTTGTTCTTCTAGGATATTTTTTAGTTGCATGCCCAATTCCTTGATCTTTTCTTTCTTTGTTTCACTTGTTAAGACAAGTGTCTTTAAAAGTTTTCAAAGACAAAATTTCCCCTAAAGGATATTTTGACAGCATTCCACAAATTTTAACATGTCTCGATGTTATCATCGTCTTTAATGAAATTATCTGTTGTTTCTATGATTTATTCTTTAGCCTTCCAGATTCTTCAACAACCCATTTACCACGAACAAACGGCCAAGGAAACACACACACACACATACACACAACATACAGACACACACACACACGCACGCACGCACGCACACATGCGCCTTCTTTCTGTTATGTTACATTCCATCTCCACTCTCTGTGACTTTTCACTTGCTGCCCTCCACGCCTAGAATGCTTTGCTTTCTGGCTTGCTTCAAGTTAGCTCAAATTCTGCCTTCTAGAGGAGGCCTGTCCTCATCCTCCCCACTTCCTGCCCTCTCAGATTGCCTCTGATCCTTTCTTGTATATCTTATATTTGCATAGTTGTTTGCATGTTGTCTCCCCCATTAAAATATGATCTCCTTGGGATCATGTTTCCCAGAGCTTAGTACAATGACATTCCCATAGTAAGGACTTAGTAAATGCTTGTTGACTGACCTAACTCAACTTTAAATCTCTGCACCAGGCAACAAGATTAGTCTTCAGTACCTTCTTATTAGACCATTAGGTCTGGGTACCATCTAGAGTTATAAAAGAAATACATTTCTCCCTACTGGTGTGATTGAGACATCATACATAAACACTCATAAGTGTGTTTCTTGTAGGTTCAAGCAAATGTTTACATTTACATATGTTTATAGAGTTTAGATTAAGTGGTTATAATGAGAAAATACCAATTCAGGATACCTCCCCACAGAGAAATACTCCTTTTGCTTAAGCTAAATGAGTTCATCATATCTTTATACTAGTCTAGTTTTCCCTTGCCCCAGTGCAATTCTTAAGCAATATATCTTGCCAGACTTTTCCAGTACATTGTGATTATTTGACTTATATCCTATTTACTAAATGAAGCTACTTTGCATAGAGCTAAAGAAACTTTAATTTGCCCTTGACCAAGTGTGGAGGTCAGTTATCATTAATTTAGTGCATTGTTACATAGAAAAATTGTGAAAATGTGCTCTGACACTTCATGAGATAATGCTAAATGAATTATGTAGTGTTAAATAAAACCCTTTTTAAGTTACTTTAAATTATTCAAAGTTAATTAAAGTATTTTAAGATTTTATTCTTTTAAAATATTCTGTTTTAGTTCTACAAGTTAACCTTTTGAATTTTGATCTATTGAGTACTCTTTTGAGAAGGAACATGAGAAAGAGTAGTTGGTTTTTTTCAGTAGATAAGTGGAAGACCAAGTTTCTGTTTGGGCTTTCCTTCCCAAACAGAGAATTGGAAAGAGGGGACTATGCCAACACTTAATAATTTCTACAATATATTTTAAAAGATAACATTCTTTGTATGACATTAGAAATTATAGATATCCTCAGCTCTTGACAAAATTGTTTTAGTGTTTAAGATTTTTAAAACCTGAATAAAAAATTTCAAACATAAATCAAAGTGCAGTGACCTATAATAAATGCAAATAGAAAGATAAGTGTAAGCTAATGTTTGTAATGAAACATCAAAACATACTGAAACCCAAAAGAATGCTCAAACTATATCTAATAAATCTGAAAGAAATGGGTTATTATGGGGAAATACTGTTTCCTGTATGTAACTTGTTTCCCAAAGAAATCGTCATCTTCTTGATGATAGAGTACTGTTATGTGTTCCCTAGCAGCACTTAGCACTTTACTGATATATAGGTAACATTCAAATACTTGTGGGCTTGCTTTCTAAAAACTATCCCTAACAATGAAAATTATGAGATTGAAAATAAACTTTAATAAGTATTAAATGTCATAGAAATTTGGTTCTTAATTACATTCTCCTGGAGCTTGGACTTCTAAATTTCCCATGATGCTAGTTGTTTGAAAGTTCCCGTTGATTGCGGTTTTCTTGCATATAGTTATAATGGAAAGTTGGAGCTCATTCTCTTTTGACCACATAAAAATCTTTTCTTGCTCCAACCAAAACAATTTATTCACTGCCTACTAAACATGCTTTGCACTTTCCTGATTCTGGATTTTTTTCTTATCATTTCTTCTGACTGAAATGACTTTCTCTTTGTCCTTCTTCTTGGCCTGTACCTATCCTTCCAGACTTATTCCCGATCCCGTTTCTTCCATGAAACTTTTCTTGGTCACCCGTCTTTCTCTCCCTCCTCTGAACTTTATTACCATCATTGTCCACATAGTTCATTTGATGCTGTGGGAAACTGCCTTGTAATATCTTTTCTACTGACCTATTGGTCAAAATTTTTCTTTTGTTTTATTTCTCTAACTAGATTGCGAACTCATAGATTGTCATAGATAAAAGGGACCCTAGAGATCATCTCTTATTCAGATGAGGAAACTAAATGAAGCCCAGAGAGAAAAACTGACTTTACCAAGGTCATACAACAATTTAGTAGCACAGGCAGGACTTGAACGCAGGTCTTCTGACTGCCAATCTTTTCCTTAATGCCACCCTATCTTCCTTGAATAAAGGAACTCTCTTACATTTTGTACCCCCCACAATACCTACCTGTATATTACACAAGAGTAGGTGCTCAAATAAATATTGATGGATTGGATTGGATTCCAATCTTTATCATATAACTTTAAAATAATTTGCGTTACTCTGAATCTCACCCTGTTTTTGTTTCGTAGAGGCATCATAATTTTTGCTTTGTGGCCGTGGATTCAGTTCTGTAATGCCTCCAGACTCATAGCCACACTGGTTTTCTGTCTTTTCTTTGTGCACAACACTCAAATCTCCTACCATGGTGCTTTTGCTCTGGCCATCACAAATGCTTGGAATATATTCTCTTCTTACCTCCTCCTCAGAATCCCTTTTTTTCTTTAAGACACAACTCAAACACCACCTTCTGTATGAAACATTTCCTAATCAGTCCAAGCACTAGATCCCTCCCTCCAAATCTTCCTTATATTTTACTACTTTGTAGTATGTATTTGTATTCACTTTATATTTATGTTGTTTGTATTTTTATATGTATTCTCATAGGATGCAAGTTCTGTTCAAGTAGGAATTGTTTTATTCTTGGTACTTGTTATTTATTTCTTCCAGCAGATTGCCCCTTCTGTCATCTGTACCCGCTCACTTATCTTCAATCTCTCCCTGCCTACTGGCAGCTTCACTTCTTCCTACAAATGTGCCTATGCCTCCCCCATCCTCAGTTAAATCCTTACTTGATTAGTCCATCCTCAGTAGCTATTGTCCTGTACCTCTCCTCCCTTTTGCTTCTAATCTGAGAAAGTTGTCTTTAATTGGTGCCTCTATTTCTGTTACTCTCTTCCAAACTCTCTGTAATCCTGCTTCCAGCCTCAGCATTCAACTAAAAGTACTTTCTCCAAAGTTATCAAGTAGTCTTTTAATTGCCACATCTAATGGTCTGTTATCAATATTCATCCTTCTTGATCACTCTGTAGCCTTTCACACTGTTGCTTACCCTTCTTGACACTCTCTGCTGTCTTCTGGTTCTCCTGTCTGGGTGACTCCTTAGACTTCTTGGCTGAATCCAAGTTGTGCCCTCTAACCATGGGTGCCCCAGAGGACTCTGTCCAGGGCTCTCTTTACTATTTCACTTGGTGTTCTCATCAGCTCCCATAGATCCAGTTACCATATCTATGCAGATGATTCTCAGATCCCTTTGTCCAGCCCTAACCTGACTCCTAATCTCCAGTCTCACATTACCAGTTACCTATTTGACATCTCAAAGTAGATGTCTCACAGACATTTTTAACTCATCATGTCCAAAACTGAACTTGTTATCTTTCTCCCCAAACCTTCCCCTCTTTCTGACTTCACTAATTTAAATACAGAATGTCAATGAGTATCCGTTGAATACTAGTATGCCTGTATATTCAGAAAAATGTATTGATTTAAGTCTGTTGATCAAAGGTAATTTTTAATGTTAAAATTTTGAAATTTGTTGCATTCTAAGTCTTAGACAACAATTACAAGGTATAATTACATAAAATAATGAGAAAAATTTCCATTATCCATGAATGAAAATCACATATTACTTTGGACTTACATCACATGGGTACTAAGTTATATTTCGTTTTGAGGCTGACATATACCTTTGAGTTTGTCTTGAGATATTAAGGTATTATTGTTATCAGCTGAATTATGGACATAGTTTTATAAATTGGTAGCCTTTGGCCATACAAAGAAGGTTGTATTAATGGTTCCTCTATTTTTCAGGTTACAAATAGAAGAATCTTCAAAACCTGTAAGATTATCACAACAGTTGGACAAAGCTGTTACAACCAATTTTAAACCAGTGGCTAATCATCAATACAATGTAAGTTTTATGAATTTCTTTCTATATTCCAATTTATTTTTGTTCCTATGCCTTATGATAACTAGAAATCTGGTATACCCTAACTTTTTTAAACTAATATTCACAGATAGTGTTGATTTTGATACGGAGAGGAAAACCTTATTCATAGGTTTTTTTAAATTCTAAAATATTTATAAACTTATTTATAAATTTATTCAGAACTTAAGCACTTCAAAAAGTAGCATCTCCACGTACGAAACAGAAGAGAAAAAAAGGATTAATTGTGAAATCACAAATGTCTATTACATACAGTTTATTTTTTGGAGTACCTAATAAATTCAACAAATTCAGAGTTCTCTTGTTTGTTTCCTTCTGAACTTCTTTCTGTTCCCTTCTGTGTATCTTTTTAAGTTCTTTAATGACTACCGTTTCTTTTTCTTCTTTATTTTTGTGATATGATTGCTAGTTCCACTCTCCTCTACAAATGAAAAAAGAAAAACACAACTTTTTTAACAAATGATCATCGTCAAACACATGGCCTTTGGCCATGGCCAGAAATGTATGCCTCATTAAACTCTTTGAGTCCCTCTTACCCCTCTGTCAGAAGGACCGTTTCATCTTTGATCCTCTGGGAGTCCTGGCTTATTACATTGATCAGAGTTCTTAGGTCTTTCAATGTTGTTTTTCTTCACGGTATTGCTGATACTCTATAAATTGTTCCAGTTCTGCTCACTTCATTCTTCATTAGATCATACAAGTCTTCCCAGGTTTCTCTGAAACCATCTCTTTCATCAATGTTTACAGTGCAGTAATATCCCATTACATTCATATACCATCATGTGTTCAACCATTCCCCAATTGATGGACACCAGCTTCGTTTCTAGGTCCTTTGCCACAACAAAAAAGAGCTCTTTCTTCGATTTCTTTAGGGTGAAGATCTAATAGCAGCACCACTGAATTTAGTGTCTTTTGGGAAATAGTTCCAAATTGCTTTCCAAAATGATTGTATCAGTTAACAATTCCACCATCAGTGAACCACTGTGTCTGTCTTCCCATAGTCTCTCCAGCAAGTTTTGGGGGGTTTTTTAGTCATTTTTGTCAGACTGATAAGTGTGAGATGTTCTAACTTGCATTTTCTAATACTTTTGTTCATTGCTTTTTAAAAGAAACTACTTAATCAGTTTTATAATGAAATGTTACACTGAAACATTAATGAAAATCTTTCTAGGTACCATCATACCAGCAATAGAAGCTTCAGGCTGATTTATTCTCCAAGCATTTTCCTGCTTATTACTTACCCTGTCCATGGCTAACAGATCCCTCTTGTTCTTATGATCTGCCTAAGCAAAAATCTCTTTCCCCTCACTTATGTTCCTACCTATTCCTAGTCCCTCCCCCCTTCCTTCCACTGTGACTTCTGGATCTCTTGCTCTGTTTTTCACCCACTATCCTATTCCTTCTTTCTCACTCTTTTATATTCCTTACATCTTCTGACCTTACCTGAAACTTGGCTTTCTCTTGGAGCTGCCATATCCTAATGTCTTCTCCAATGGTGGTTCCTTCTCATGCCTCCAATACCCAATATTAAGGCATTTTGCTTCTCACTACCTCATGCTCCCTAGAGTGTTAAAAAGGTTGTCAGTCCATCAGTTTCTCCAACCCTATACCTTTTGTCTGTGTTTTACACTCAGCTACTAAGAGAGGTTGTCACAGGTTAATACTAAACACCACCCAAAGTTTTTCTACCTCTAAGGTCTTAAAATAGGAAATTCCTCTCTCCAATCAGTCCCTTGGCCTTCAACCTTGTCCATTCCATCTTAGAACCAATCTGTGGATTCTTTCAATTAATGCTTTCTCTTCTGGGTTTAGAAGTTCTGGACTCTTTTTTTGTTCTTGTATTATGGTGTTCAAATTTTTTGGTTTGTAATGTTATTCTGGAGACCTATGATCCTTAAGTTGTCTCTACACATCCTGTCTTTGATTGATATGATTTGCTTATATGGGTATCATGATTTTGTAAAATTTTATTGCTGTTTGCTTCTTTTCTAAATTGTCTTTCATTTCATTATATTTCTAATCTCAGTCGTTTATCATCCCTTTCACTTCTTTGGATAGATTCACCATCATGGATTCAAATTTTTCTGTTCTGCTCATTTTTTGTTGTACATGCAATGAATTCTGCCATTTGTTCCCTTTTAACTTTGAAGATTCTTATTTCTCTCTTGAACCAGTTGAGGATATCCTGCTATGGTCCCTTGCTCTGTAGGGAAATGGGAGAGTTATCTCTTTTATTAAATGTGGTTTAATCTTCTTTTGTTTTGCAGTGTTTATTAACATTTGTTGTCATTTAGATGTCTTAGTAGCCATCTTCCTCTCTGTTTTAATATCTTCTGTTGATTTACCTGCTTGTGCTCTGAGTTTTTAACTAAGTTTTCTTCCTCCTGAGATCTTTGGTGGTCCAAATGAGGTGATGTTTGCAAAGCACTTAGCACAGTGAATGGTACATGGTAGATACTTACTAAATGTTTCTTCCCTTCCCGTCCCTCCCCTTTTAGTGTCTTTTTCTTATGTTCCCCCATTGCTCAATTTCTAACTCCTTCCCATGTGATGGCACATCTCTTAGGAACTGTACATGAAAACTGTCTCAACCTCCTCCCACATTGAAGAATTCCCTATTGTACTAGCATTAGTCTCTACTCTGTGAAAACAGAACTAGACCTTGCTGGATACCAATTCCTTTTCCTTTCAGCTTGGAGCAGCCCCACACCCATGCTGGCATCCTGTCGGTTCTTTCTGTTCTTTATGTCTGCGACTGAGCCCTGCCACCCCAAGTAGAGCATGCTTATGGCTTCCTTTCCCTTTCCCTTCCCCGAAAGTGGCTGTGCCAAGTAGAATTCTGTTGCTTGTTACCATTGAATAAAGGGGTGAGGGCAGGGGCAGGGTATGCTAACAGTCTACAAGAGCAGCCAGGAAATGTGCCCAAAGCACAGTCTGCCGGAGGAGAAGAGGGTCCTGAGAGAGGACATTAAGTATTAGCATTCTATGCTGCTAATTCATAAGGTTGTTAGGCTTCTTGGTAAATTAAATTATTTAAAGTGTTTTTGCAAGCCTTGAAGTGCTACATAAGTGCTAGTTGTTATTACTACTACTACTACTACTACTACTACTACTAATACTTTCCAAGGCATTGAATGCTGCTGAAGGTTATCATCAAACCATTCAGACTGTGTTTACTACAAACCGTGTTATCTAACTTCACCTGAGTTCTCCCTGGTACTTAGCATCCTTGTATTCATTGCTAAGCCACTATCATATTATTTATTCAACTATCATATTATTATTAATCTACTTTGTCCTCACATCTTCAGTTTATTGCAAGCCCCTTTCTCATATTAGGCTTCCCCTTCTGCTTGAGAAGATTTAAATTGATCCTGTATCATTTACATACTAATCTTATTTACTTACAAGTAATTAATTTTGTTCAGTACCTGGTTCTTTGTCTCTGAACTTAGTTCAGAGTTCAGTAAACCTATAATGGGTTAAGTTTAAAAATCTAGCTTTCTTGCCTTAAGGAATTTTGCTAACCTTGGGGAATGTGTTTGAACAGAAAGGGAGTTATCTTTACTCTCCCAAGCTATCCTTCAAGGATGTCTGGCTTGTTATCCAAAAGTCTGGACTATCTCACACCTGTATTCAAACCAAGAACACTTCTTAGCCTTATGAAAGAAGAAAGGAGGTAGATGTGAGCCCCCATTACCAAACTTCCAACTAATCCTGTTGTTCCCTGCACCTCAGCTGTGTAACCAGTCATGCTGCCTTCAATTCCATGATGTCATCTACCCCATTCTGTACTCTCCAAACCCTATAAAGGGGGACCTGTCCTTTTTGCTCAGGGCCCCTGGCATTAATGGAGCCCAAGCCATTGACCCATTTATTGATGGGTAGCATGCTAGGGATCATAAATGTTATCTTGTTCAGAGATCTACCTCAGTTTACCCTTTTGTTAAAATTCAATCATAACATGCTTTACTGAGGATATTTATATCAGTTTCTTCATTTTCACCAATTTCCTCATTTTTTCCCATTTCAGAGGAGAAGATGGCCCTTCTCTTTGACAATGCTAACCTCTCTTCTTGTCTAGAGGACTTGAAGAGGGGAGTGAGATTCCATCCCCTCCTGTCTCTTGCAGAATCTTGTTCTTTCCATCCTACCCTCTCTGTTTTAGCTACTGGTTGTAACCGGAATGGCCTTTTTTTTCTTTGAGTGACTCAGCTTACCTCATTGAGCCTCTGGATGCTGTGGCTTGCTCTCCCGGGGCAGGAAGTCCAGAGACCATACCAGGAATCAATTTCCTGTGTGATGAGTCATGGGGCTGGCTGAGGGGAAGTGTTAGCTCCAGAACCTGGTCTACACTAGGGGGAGGGGCCAAGTCAAGAACCAATTGGCCCTGGTCATTCAGGCGGCACTTGATGATGTCAAAAAAAGAGGGGAGAGGACAGCTTGAAGCTCTCTCTTTCCTCTTCCGGTTGGTGTGGGAGCAGCGGCAAGCAAGCGTGACTCTGGGATAGGCCTTGCTCTCGGGCCGAGCCCAGATGTTGGTAACTATGAATTATGTTGGGTCTGTCTGTTGATATTTGTAATTTGTTTGTATTTTGGTTTTGAGGTTTGGGGTGCTGGTTTGTTTTTTCCCCCGAACTAAATGAATGTTTTGAACCTCAGGGTGCTGGTTTTTTCCCCTGAAGTAAGTCAATGAATGTGTATTTGGTCTGTCTCTTGATGCTTGTCTGTATGCTCCCCTGAACTAACTGAATGCTAACTGAATGCTGGCGTTTTCCCCTGAACTAAATGATTGTTGTCTGTATGCTAACTGAATGCTAGATTAAAGTAAGCTGGTCACCCCTCCACCGTGCTTTCCTTGTTTAAGCAGATAAAAAGAACCTGTGCTTTCCCGGCAGCCTCCTGGGTCCCGGCAGCCCCCTGGGTGCCGGCTGTGGGGGGAGGGATCTTTCGCCCCCACCGAAGCTGCTAGCTGGGTTGTTAAAACACTGGTTTCTTCTGTACTGCCTACAGATATGCTCCCCTATCATTAAAAAGCCTTTCTTTACCCTTTCAACCCCTTGAGTTGTCATCATCTCATATTTCTACTCCCCGTCACTGCTAAGCTCCTAGGGGTAATCTTGACTTATTGCTTCCATTTTTTCCAGTGACTCATTCACTCAGCCTTTTACAGAATCTCTTCTGATCCTTCAGTTCTACTGAAACTGCTCTTACAGGTCACTGTAGGCATCTTAATTGCTAAGTGTGATATATTGTCCTTAGGCCTCATTTCTTAACTTTCTTGCATTATTAACACCACCACCCCCCCAACACATACACACATACCCCTTCCTGCTCTCTTCCCATGAGTTAAATGACATGGTTCCCTCCTAGTTTCCCTACATATCTTACTCTTCTTTCTCATTCTTGTTTGCTACTTTATAATCTGCTTCTTTGTTCTCCATGTATGAGTTTCCTTCCAAGGTACTGCCCTCAGTCCTTATCTCTGGTGATTTCTTCTGTTCCCTAGGGTTCAGTATCCACAGTGTCTGTGAAGATGGAGATGACTCTTCAGCCTCCATGTCTGTCTCTCCTGTAGTTCAGTGTGGTTACTTCCTGACTGCTATCTCTAGCCATTGTCTCCCCTCTTGAATCCAGTCTTCATATGGATGCCAAAATAATCTTATTAATTAATAAATCATTGGGTTATGGATTTGGAGCTAGGAAGAACCTTAGAGTCATTGAATCCAACCCCCTCATTTTACAGATGAGGAAGCTGAAGCCAGGGAAGGTTAAATGTTTCATCTCACGTCACCCAGGGAGCGACAGACCAAAGTTTCAAACCCAGATCTTCTGACTGTGAATCCAGTGCTCTCTCCACTATAGCGCTGCCTCCTTGTTCAGAAACTGTCAGGGGCTCCCTGTGGCATTTGAGATCAAGTACAGACTGCATCACCCGACACCTGTGCTATTCCATAATCTGACTCCAAGAGTCCTTTCCAGGCCCTAACCTTTTGGGTCGGCCTTGATATCAAAAATGTTTGATTTCTGTCAGAGTTCTGCTTGCATCTTTCTCTCTGAAGCCTTCCTTGTTCTCCCCAGTTGAAAATGTTGTCTTCCTCCCGAAATTTTCCTTGAGTACTTGAACTGGATAGTTCTCTTTTGCCTCTCTCATATCTTGTGTCACATTTATTATTGTGTGTGCTTTGTCCCTGTATCCTAGAGCACAAGGGGTGGAGTGTAACCAGAACGACCTTTGTTTTCTTTGAGTGACTCAGCTTACCTCATTGAGCCTCTCTGGGCGCTGGGGGCTTCTCTTCCGGGGCAGGAAGCCCAGAAACCATGCCAGGAAGAAGAGAACTTCCTGTGTGATGAGTCATGGGGCTGGCTGAGGGGAGGTGTTGACTCCAGAGCCATGCCCTATTGGGTGTTGACCTAGTCTACGCTAGGGGGAAAGGCCAACTCAAGAACCGATCGGCCCTGGTCATTCAGGAGGTGCTTGATGATGTCAAAAACTCTATAAGAGGGGAGAGGACAGCTTGAAGAGTTCTCTTTCCTTTTCCGGTTGGCGCAGCGGTGGGGAGCGTGACTCTGGACCAGCCCTTGCTCTCGGGCCAAGCCCAGATGTTGGTAACTATGAATTGTATCGGGTCTGTCTGTTGATATTTGCAATTTGTTTGTATTTTGGTTTTGAGGTTCGGGGTGCTGGTTCTTTTCCCCCAAACTAAATGAATGTTCTGAACCTCAGGGTGCTGGTTTTTTCCCCTGAAGTATGTCTCTTGATGCTTGTGTATATGCTCCCCTGAACTAACTGAATGCTAACTGAATGCTAGCGTTTTTCCCCTGAACTAAATGAATGTTGTCTGTATGCTAACTGAATGCTGGATTAAAGTAAGCTGGTCAACCCCTTCACTGTGCTTTCCTTGTTTAAGCAGATAAAAAGAACCTGTGCTTTCCCGGCGTGCCAGCAGCCTCTTGGGTGCTGGCTGTGGGGGGATCTTACGCCCCCACAGGAGCAGCTAGCTGAGTTGTTAAAACAGTCCCCACTTAACTTATGGTTTATAGACTCCTCTCCCATCTTTTCAAATTTGGGGCTGTACTTTTTCTCTTCTCTTGGCCCCACATCCTTTTTTCTGGGGTCGCCTTTATTTTTCAGTGATCATTCATAGTATTTCATCAATCATATCTGCTAGCTCTTTCAGCACCTGATGTATTTGAGCTGAACTTGAGAATTTTGACTCATCCAGAACCAATAAGTTCTCTCTTATTTTCTCCTAATTTGTCTTGGATGTCAACTGTTAGTCCCATTAACTATTTTATTTTACCCTTTCTAGTCCAAAGATGATTATCCTTGGCAGAGAAAACAGAAGCAAAAATCAGAATTGAGCAGATCTGCTTTCTTTCCGTCATCTATTATCCCATCTAGCCCCAAATAACATTTTTATCTTTTTTTAATTCTCCTCCCCCCCGCTAAAATATTTGAAAGACAGTTGTGTGGAACAATAATAAGACTTAATTTCACGTAGTTCCACAGGGTAGACCTAAGACTAATTAGTGGAAATGACAAGGAGGCAAATTTCAGCTGAATAGAACTTAAATTTTTACAAATCCTGAATTTAACAAAACCTCACCAAGAACATTTCCATCTCTCATTAATTATTTTCTACATCTCCTGTTTCTACATTTTCTCAAATTACATATGGTAAGCAGATCTGTAATCATATTCGCACCTTCTTTCAGTACTCTGGGAAGTGATTCATCTGGACCTTGAGACTTGAACTCATTTAAAGGAGTTCACTCACCTTATCTCCTTAACTGTCATGGCTTTCTTTCAATTACAGATCCCCTCCTACCCCCAATCATATTTGTTTGCCTTTTCTTCTTTCAGGTAAGGATTATTTTCCTCAAGGAGACAGTAACAAAATAGGAGTTAAATTCTGCTTTCTGCTAAGTTCTGCTTTCTCTAGGACATGTGAACATTGCACTAGGTACCCCATGGTAGTGGATTTATTCCTTCCTCTTCTTGTTCCAAACCTTTAAATGCCTTTTTGTGTCATTAGTGTTTTTTAAAATCCTCTCTTTTTTTCAATTTTAGAATTTTCACCTCAATAAAATGTGCTGTCTTTTATATATGACCTTTGGAAATCTGAGGTCAGAGATGCTTAGGTTTCTCCCCACATGCAAACTTTTCTTCTGCAGTAAGATAATCTTTTTTAAGGTTTTATTTTTAAGAATTGTATCCATCCCTTTCAAGGAAGTTTCCTTTTTAGAGGCTCTGTTCTTGGAGCCATACTTATCGAAACTTTTAAAAATCAGTTGTAGGGTATATGTCTGTGGGTGCCTAGCTTTCCGTTCTTTCGCTACAAAACATACTCTCTTTCTCTCTTTCTCTCTGTCTCTCTGTCTCTCTCTCTCTCTCTGTCTCTCTCTCTCTCTCTGTCTCTCTCTCTCTCACACACACACACACACACACACACACACACTCATTCAGAGAACACTTCAGTGGACACCTAGTCCATCATATACCAGTATAAGAATTCTTTTTATCACAACCCCCAACAGGTGGCCTCAACCTTCACTTAAAAACTTTCTCCAGTGAGGAAGAACTCACTGCTACTGAAGGCTCTATTTGTGAGGAGGCTTTTCTCCTATTGATACTTCTTTGCAACTTCCATATATTCTCTTTTATTCCCCCAAGGATTTTATGCTTTATTGAAGGAATTCAAATGAAAAACAACGCAGTTGCAAGTGTATGACGTTTTGACAATCTTGGAAGGACAATATTAATATACACACAAATAATCTAGAACTACCACAGGATGTTTTAGTCTATGTAATCAGTCTTCTGGAATTCCAAAGTTTTTATTAGTTTTACTTTCTTCAAATGCAAATTTCCTTTTGGCCCAAAATTTTATAGCAAATATGTTTTCAATCCATCTGTTAGCAGCATCTTTGGCTACTTTGCTTGCTGTATTTCATTTCTTCTACAACTTCAGGATCACATTCTTTGTATTTTTCTAATTCAGCCTTTAGCTGCTCCTGCAGCCGCCAGAGGGAAGCAAGCTCCTTTGAGAATGAGGCCCTTCCTTCCATGTTTTGGCTTTCTTGATGCTTTGTTGTAAGTTCTCTTTCTTCTGATTCCCCTCTGAAAACTGAGTTGACAGTGTCTCCAGTTTTCGTTTGCTTGTATGCAGTGCTTTTCTTAGAAAAGCCCAGAAACAATTAGATATCCAATCCTCTCAGCATCCACCATGCCATCATCAACCAGGCTTTGAAGGACTTCCTTCACTGACATAGCAGTAATTCTTTTCTTTCTCGGAGCAGTCTTCTCCATATCTTTCAACTGAAATACATCTTTTGTCTCAAAAAAGATCTCCATCATACAAGTTCTCTTCTGCTCTCATTCCTTTTTTCTTTGACCATGGTTTGGTGTGGTTTTCCCCTCCCATCAGGAGAAGTTCCATCTTTTCTCTTAAGTCTACCCCCTGGGAATGAGCCTGATAAATCTTATCACTCCTCCATGTTACACCCTTAAAACACTTACATCAGTTAATCAGCAAGAAGAGCCTGGTATACTGCAGTTGTTGTTAAGCTGCTGCAATCATGTCCGACTCTTCATGACTCCTTCTGGGGTTTTCTTGGCAGAGATACTGGAGTGGTTTGCCATTTCCTTTTCCAGCTCATTTTACAGGTGAGCAACTGAGGCAAACAGAATTAAGTGACTTGCCCAGGGTCACACAGCTAGTGAGTATCGGAATTGAACTCAGGAAGATGAGTCTTCCTGATTCCCAGCCCAGTGCTCTATCTACTCTGCCACCTAGCTGCCTATTGCATTCCAGGTTCTAGTGATAGAAATACAAAGAATGAAATAATCCTCATCCCCAAGGAGTTTACAGGTAGTTATTATGTTGCCCCTAAATCTTCTTTGTCCCTAGCTAAACATCTGCAGTTCCTTCAACCCACGTCTCAGTGCTTCCTGAGATCACTTTAGTTTTTTTTTGACACGTCACTCTATTAATTCATGTTGAGCTTATAGTGAAATAGAATCCTCAGATTACTTTCACATGAACTATTTTCTAATTAGACTTCCATTTGTGAAGGAGATTTTTTAAAAATTCAGCCTGATGATTCTCTCTACTGTTTTCTTGAATTGAGATCCTTATTGAATTTGGACTCTGTCACCCAACATGTCTTTATCTCTTCCTGCTGTGTGTCTGTGTCTGTATAAGTGAGAGAGAGAGAAAATATAAGAATGAATCTGTGAAGTGCATATTATGTGCCAGCTACTGTGCTAAGAGCTAGGGATAGAAATACAAACAAGATTAGTCAGTTATTGCCCTCAAGATATAGAGTCCAAGTTTCTGCTGAGGTCAAGATGGTCAGAGAGTTAGGCCACGGTGAGGAGAAATTTATGTCAGCTGTAAATTTGACAAGCATTCCTTCTGTGCCCTCAACCAAGTCATATGATAAAACTCTTAAATACCAGTGGACCAAGGGGAAATCCCTTGGACTCTAAAGAATGCCCTCAAAGTTGACACAGAATAATTATCACTTTTTAGGTCCAGCCATTTAATGAGCTCCAGACACACTTAAATTACTGCCAGCAGCACCACCTAAGTGGTAGACTGGATAGAGGGTTGGGCTTGGAATCAGGAAGAGTGGCCTGAGTTGGAATCCTTCCTCAGACATTTCCTAGCTCTGTTACCCCATGTTGGCTTTGATGGCTCCAAGGTTCCTTCTAGTCCAAATTGACAATCCTACCATAATCTATCCCTTCCACAGAACTATCAGGAGAAGATGTATTATTTCACTGAAACCTAGGTGTATGGTTCTAGCTATAGCATTCCTCCAGTCTGCAAGCTTAGTAATGATGTTAGAAAAAGAAATGAGATTATTGTAGCATGACTTGGTTTAGCGATCACTGCTTTTCCATTCCAAATACTCATGAACTGTCCCTTTTTATCATTAGTTTTCTGTGTAATGCAGAAATTAAAGTCAAGCTTGCTGGCCTGTAGTTTTCAGACTCCACACATTTCCTTTTTTGAAAATCAGAACATCGATCTTTTTTAAGTCACATCACCAGTTGGGCTTCACAGTCACAGAAGCAAGGTTTTTGCCTGTAGGATATAGTTCATCTGACCCCATGTCTTGAACTCAGGTTTCAGCTCCCTGTTAACCTTTTTTGTTCTGTACATCCAAATCACGTTGTCAGAGAAAACAAAAGTATAACGAGAATTGAAGAGTAATTCCTTCTCTCTGTTTGTTTTCTTTGCCCTGTGTACCCCAAGTACCTAGTAGGAGCTCCTTCTCACATACAGATGTCCCTTTGTTGGTCTTAGGGGTTCGTTGTCAACTTCTACTCACTCCTGATGCTCTTTTCTCTGTCTTTGCTTCTGGCTACAAATCTGTGTTTAAAAATCTGAATTGATTGATTCACCTTTCCTTTGCTTCTACATGGATCTCGACACATCCCCCTTCTTTTCTTTCTAATTTGAATCAGTGTTGGTGTCTTGAGAATTTTATTAGAGATTCACATCTATATGCTCACTTCTTTAAAATCATGCAGACTACATGAGGTGGGTAACAGCACAAGAATTAACTTTATTTTATAAATGAAGAAATTGGGTCACACAGTCAGCAACGAAGTGTCAGATCTAGCCATCAAACCCAAGTCTAATCTGGCTCTCTCTCCTCCTCTATCACAGCGCTTCCGTGTTTGCTGTTTAGCAGTGTGCCTTATACTCACCAAACGGTATCATTTATGTTTTTTCTCTTTTTAATCCTGACTTCAGGGCTTTTATGGATCTCTATGCAAGTGTATCTTTTTAGACAAAACCTACACTATTCTACCACGTCTTCTTTAAAAACCATTTCTTTTGAGCAAATCATACACTTCCATTTTAGTAGTTGTATTATTTAGTCTCTGCTACTAAATGTCATTTTCATCATTACCTATACTTTGTGTATTGGTAGGTAGACAAATGAAGCCAATTTCTATCACTAATATTTTTCTTCCTTGGAAAATTGTAACAGTTTTTTTGAACATTTTTTTCTTCTCAGTTTTCAGTTTAGAGCTTCCTTGACTAGGTCAGCAGATCTTCATATTAAGAAATCCAAATTCATTTCTCCAGTTAAGGTTACTGGTCAATTCATTTGCCTCTTATTTCAGGCAAACAAGATTGATGCTGCTTGTTGTGAGAGTTCTGTTTTTCTTTAGGGAGGAAGGGAAGCAGAAGGGAAAGAACATAAATTTTTGTTAAATAAAATTAAATAGATTTTTGTTAGTTGAAAAAATTAAATGACAAAAAAATACTGGCATGGTCTACTTGGATTCATTGGTACTACCAATAATGGACTGTGTTGAAGCTAAATTTTTTCTTTTTCTTTTTCTTTTCTTTTCTTTTCTTTTTTTTTTTTTTGGTACTACTATTTTTTTTAATTTTTTTTTTATTCCATGCTTTATTATTTGATATTTTTTAGTTTTCAGCATTGATTTCCACAAGATTTTGAGTTACAAATTTTCTCCCCATTTCTGCCCTTCCCCCCGCCCCACTCCAAGATGGCATATATTCTGGTTGCCCCATTCCCTAGTCAGCCTTCCCTTCTGTCACCCCACTCCCCCTCCCTCCCGCCTTCCCTTTTCCCCTTACTTTCTTGTAGGGCAAGATAGATTTCTATGCCCCGTTGCCTGTATATCTTGTTTCCCAGTTGCATGCAGAAAAAACCTTTTTTTTGAGCATTTGCTTTAAACTTTGAGTTCCAAATTCTCTCCCCTCTTCCCTCCTCACCCACCCTCCTTGAGAAGGCAAGCAATTCAACATAGGCCACATATGTATCATTATGTAAAACACTCCCATAAATAGTCATGTCGTGAAAGACTAACTATATTTCCCTCCATCCTATCCTATCCCATACCCCTTTATTCAGTTTTCTCCCTTGACCCTGTCCGTTTTCAAAAGTGTTTGCTTTTGATTACTTCTTCCCCCTGTCTGCCCTCCCTTCTATCATCCCCACCTTTTTATGCCCTTCCCCCTACTTTCTTGTGGGGTAAGATACCCAATTGAGTGTGTATGTTATTCCTTCCTCAGGTCAAATCTGATGAGAGCAAGATTCACTCATTCCCCCTCACCTGCCCCCTCTTCCCTTCCAATGAACTGCTTTTTCTTGCCACTTTTATGTGACATAATATACCCCATTCTATCTCTCCCTTTCTCCCTCTCTCAATATATTCCTCTCTCACCCCTTAAATTTATTTCATTTCTTTAGATATCATCCCTTCATATTCAACTCACCCTGTGCGCTCTGTCTATATATATGTATATTCCCTTCAACTACCCTAATACTGATAAAGGTCTCATGAATTACACACATCATCTTTCCATGTAGGAATGTAAGAAAACAGTTCCACTTTAGTAAGTCCCTTATGATTTCTCTTTCTTGTTTACCTTTTCATGCTTCTCTTGATTCTTGTGTTTGAAAATCAGATTTTCCACTCAGCTCAGGTCTTTTCACTGAGAAGGCTTGAAAGTCCTCTATTTCATTGAAAACCCATATTTGGCCTTGGAGCATGATACTCAGTTTTGCTGGGTAGGTGATTCTTGATTTTAATCCTAACTCCTTTGACCTCCAGAATATCATATTCCAAGCCCTTCGGTCCCTTAATGTGGAAGCTGCTAGATCTTGTATTATCCTGATTGTGTTTCCACAATACTCAAATCATTTCTTTCTGGCTGCTTGCAGTATTTTCTCTTTGACCTGGGAATTCTGGAATTTGTGACAGTATTTCTAGGACTTTTCAAGAGGCAATTGTTAGATTCTTTCAATTTCTGCTTTACTCTCTGGCTCCAGAATATCAGGGCAATTTTCCTTGATAATTTCTTGAAACATGATGTCTAGGCTTTTTTTTTTTTTTTTACCATGGGCTTTCAGGTGGTCCAATAATTTTTAAATTATTTCTCCTGGATCTACTTTCCAGGTCAGTGGTTTTTCCAATGACATATTTCACATTGTCTTCCATTTTTTCATTCCTTTGGTTCTGTTTTATAATATCTTGATTTCTCATCAAGTCACTAGCTTCCATATGCTCCAATCTCATTTTTAAGGTAGTATTTTCTTCAGTGGTCTTTTGGACCTCCTTTTCCATTTGGCTAATTCTGCCTTTCAAGGCATTCTTCTCCTCGTTGGCTTTTTGGAGCTCTTTTGCCATTAAGTTAGTCTATTTTTTAAGGTGTTATTTTCTTCAGTATTTTTGGGGGTCTCCTTTTAGTAAGTCATTGACTTGTTTTTCATGGTTTTCTCACATCACTCATTTCTCTTCCCAATTTTTCCTCTGCTTCTCTTACTTGCTTTTCCAAATCCTTTTTGAGCTCTTCCATGGCCTGAGACCAGTTCATATTTTTCCTGGAGGCTTTTGATGTAGGCTCTTTGACTTTGTTGACTTCTTCTGGCTGTATGTTTTGATCTTTTTTGTCACCGAAAAAAGATTCCTGAGTCTGAATCTGAGTCCATTTTCACTGCCTGTTCGTGTTCCCAGCCAACCACTTAACCCTTGAGCTTTTTTCAGGGTATGACCGCTTGTGGACTAGAGAGTACTTTGTCCCAAGCTTGAGGGGCTGCTGTTTTCAGAGCTACTTCTACACAGCAAGCTCTGCCACACCAGCACTCTTCCTCCCCCAAAAACCGCCAACCCAGACCTGACTCAGATCTTAAGCAGGCTCTGCACTCCCACTCAGATCCGCCACTTAATTCTTCCCACCAGGTGGGCCTGGGGCCGGAAGCAACTGCAGCTATAGTTCTGTCCTCAGAGCTGCACCGCCTCCGCCACCCCCAGGGTGGTGGCTGAACCACGAACTCCTTTCACTCTGTCCTCACAACTTTTCCCACTAACCTTCTCTGTTGTCTTTGGTATTTGTGCGTTGAGAAGTATGGTAACTGCCACAGCTCACTGATTCAAGGTGCTAGGGCCCGTTCTCCCCGGCTTCCAGTCTGGTTGGCCCTGGCGCAGCCCACACTGGGCTGTGCTCCACTCTGCTCCTAGCTCTGTGCCATAGACACTTCCCAGCGACCATCCAGGCCTTCCTGGGCTGGAGCCCTTCTTCCCTCTGCTATTTCATGGGTTCTGCAGCTCTAGAATTTGTTCAGAGCCATTTTTTACAGGTGTTTGGAGGGACCTGGGAGAGTGCTTAAGCAAGTCCCTGCTTTCCAGCTGCCATCTTGGCTCCACCCCCTCCCCCCAAGCTAAATTTTTTCAATAGGAACAATACATATCCAGTAAGAAATACGGTGACAGTCAGTAACCAAGGTTCAAGGGAACTAACATCTGGGGCTCATCATCATAAGATATACAGCCATGACCTTCCAATTAACAGGGATTCATTATCTTGCACTAGAATTTGGTTATATATTAATGATGTTGTTGAGACTTAGCATTGATCAGGGCAGCTTTATATGACATATACCTATATTATTTTTTCCTAACATGTCAAGGGAATTTTTAAATGTTTAATTAGTGTTTGAGATCCTTCAGGAAGTAGTTTAAGTTAATTTTTTATCACTAATTTGAAATCCCTAATTACAAGATATATGTAAGTTTTTCATTATCAAAAAAAGCTAATGTAATCATTCTTGTATCCCTTCTGACAAACCAAAATGGCACCTCTGAAAAAATGATCATAAATGTATAGGAATTGTGTAGTTCAAAGTATGGAAAGACCAGTGTTCCTTTTCATTTTCTGTAGGCTGTCTTATTACCAATTCTTCCTTTCAGTGGTTTTCAGTGTGCCAACTCTTTACCGACACTGGAAGTTGTTAATGAACAACAAAATAGAAATGACTATATGTTTTTTTAGAGAGCGTCTCAAATGTATACATTCACATGTTTCCTTTTCTAAATAGATTGAATATGAGAAGAAAAAGAAAGAAGATGGAAAGCGAGCTAGAGCTGATAAGCAGCAAGTTTTGGACATGTTGTTTTCAGCTTTCGAAAAACATCAGTACTACAACATTAAGGATTTAGTGGACATCACCAAGCAGCCTGTGGTATGTATATGTTCCCACTGATTTTCTTTATGGAACTTCCCTGGAATAGTATCAAGCATTTAAGTGGAGAGAGAGAGAGAGACAGATAGATAAGAATTCAGATCTGGCCTCACATACATCCTAGAGGCGGGACCCCAAGCAAGTCACTTCTTCTTCATCTGTAAAATGGAGATAAGAACTCCTGCCTTGCAGGGTTGTACATGACTTTCCAAACCTTCAAGCACTATGTAAATACTAGCTGTTTCGTATCATTACCATGTGGATAAGTAACCATGATAACTAATTTTTATGTAGCAGTTATTATGTGCCAGGCACTGTGCTAAGCACTTTACAAGTAATAATTATTAGAGAACATGGCATCTTTTGATGTTACCAAATAATCTCTTTCGTATCTGTCCTTACATTTTAATACTCAGAGAAATCTGCTACCCTAAAAACGTGAAGGAATTCATCTAATGCTCGGAGAGCAGTCCAGTTGTCATTTTATAGATGAAATCAATCAGCAATTCTTCATAAGTGAGTGATGTTTTTCTCTCCTGTGTTTACTCTGGTGAGCACCCAAAACTAACAGACAAACCAAAAGATCAACCCTATTTAAATTAAAATAAAGTCTTTCATTGTCAATATCTATGGCATCATAGGCTTTTCCTCTCCCAGGAACTCTCTTCCTCAGCCCTGCTCCTCCAAAATCAAATGTACCTCGGCTTGTTGCTCTTTTTAAACAGTGTTTTTAGAGCTGTGGTTGCCTTCTTTAAAAGGCATAAAGCTCCTCCATTTCCTCAAAACTACAAGATTCTAGCTCTTTTTTGTAACCAGTGCTCCATGGATTTACATTTACAGTCAAGGTGATTCACTAACAATGTAAAGAATTGCATTGTATGAGCTTTTTATTTCCTGTCATTTTAGCTAGCTATTTCAGCATTTCAATTGCCTGAATAAGAATTTCCCCATTATATAACAGAAAACTTGAATTCTGAAAGTTTTTATGAGTACATTTAATAAGATAACTAACTTTCTTAGTTTTTTTTAATTTAAATATAAATTTCCACATAATTTATTTGTGAAACTGTTATGGGGTTTTGTTAATGTTTTGTTCCCAAACCACAATCCTGAGCTTTTTCAGAGCTGTCTCCAGAGCTGCGATGGTAGCCTCTTACTTGGCCTAGAAGGCTCACAGTTGTGACACATCAGTACTTGCAATAATAGCCTATGTTTATGTAGCGCTTTACAGTTTATCAAGGGTTTTATGTACGCTGTCTCGTTTGGTCATCACGTCTGCCTTATGTGTCAGTAATGAAGGTGCTCTGGGTATTGCCCATTTATAAGACGAGGAAATCAAAGCTTCAAAGTTGATTGAGCTCAAGGACTTTGAAATCATGTCTTATTCAGATTGTTACTGAAGGAACTGAGTATTTTCGTTTGGAAAAGAAAAGTCTTGAGATGGAGGACAGCATATTGAAATAAACATGAAAATCTGTCTTTAATTATTTGAAGGATTGTCACACAGAAGGAAGGATTAGATTTCTTCTTGGACAGAACTAGGAGCGGTGTGTGGAAGTTCAAGAAAAAGCAATTTAGAATGCTGTGAAGAAAAACTTCTTAATAATTAGGGCTACCCAAAAAGATGGAACGAATGACCTCCCGAGGGATAGGAGGCTTCTTGTCAGTTTATCAGGTTGAGAAACTGGGCATATTTAGCCTGGAAAAGAGAAGTGGGAGGAGAGGTGGAGCGTGACAGCTCTCCCATGGGAAGGAGGGGAGGGGCCAATAACCTCGTTCTGTTCAGCCACAAAGAGGCTGAACACACGGCAGCTACAAAGAGACAAATACAGGCTGCATATCAGAAAAACTTACTGAAGAGTTGTCAGAAGGTAGAATGACTGCCTTGAGAGAGTGGATTCCACCTCACTAGAGGTCTTTAGTTAGAGACAGGACAGGATGACAGTTGTCAAGTAGATTAGCAGATAGCCCTCAGGATTCCTTCCAACTCTGGTTCTGTGATTGGCCTCCCTCCCTAGAGGTCTCCAAGCAAAGGCCGGATGACCACTTGTCAGGCATGTGGTAGAAGCGATTTTTGTTGGGTACAGGTTGGACTAGATGGTCTCTGAAGCCCCTTCAATTCTGATGAGTCTCCCGTGATACAAGCACTTCTATGACTGGCCCAAGGTCATATAGCACCTAGTGATAAAGTCAGGCTTTAAGCCAACTCCAATGATTCCAGGTCTAGTATTCTTTTTGCCTTATCATGTTGCCTTTAAATAAGTGAGTACCAGAATGATCCTGAATAGCTCTCCTGTTTAAATACAAAGAAAAGAGAAAACCACTCACTGCAATAATGTCAAACACCTGGATAACTGCAGTCCTTTCCCCATCAAAGTCTTAAGGAAGCATTCCTTAAATGAGCAAGAGTATTTAAAATAGAATAACTGATTAGATCTTTTTTTCATATCGGTTACTGCATCTTATCTTTGTGGTAAGGTAAAAAGTCTGCTTCAAAAGCTATGCATCTGAGCAAAAAAGTTGTCATGGAATGTTTAAAAAAATAAACTGCTCGAGAATGAGCAGTGAGACCTTCAGACAGTATTACAGCAAACAGCTTTTCCGTAAAATAGTAGGACAGGAACTTCCAACATTTCTTTCAATTTTCTATGTTTATTTCAGGAATTCTTAACCTTCTTTGTGTTGTGGAACCCATTGAATTTCTAGTCTGGTGAAGCCTGTGGACCCCTTCTCAAAATAATGTTTTAAATGTGTAAAATAAACTATATAGAATTGCCAAAAAAACGCCAATTATTTTGACATAGAATTATCGAAATATATTTAAAAAAACAAATTCCTAGACGCCAGGTTAAGAACCCCTACAATGTAGTAGTGGTGCCTGAATTGCTAATCCTCTAAAAACCAAGGCTTTTCATAAATACTTAGTTATTTTTTTAGGTCACAGTTTCTCTGAGCTGGACATTACGAGCATACAGAGAATGTTGGTGGTGGCTCTGGCCAAAGTGCCAAAGTGGTGCCAACAGAGGCTGCTCCAGGAAAGTGGAGGGCACTCCACCTGAAAGTCAGACAGGAAGTTCATCTGTCTCCTTTCTCATCCTTCCTCCCATCTTTGCCTTACTATTACACTTCTTTTTTTTTCTTTTCCATTTTCCTCCCTTTCTCCATCCCTTACCCTCTGTTTTCTAAAGCCTTGTCTTCATCTGCTACATTTTTCTCACTTATCCCTTTCTTCTTCATCCCTTTCCTGTCTGAGCTAGAGAGCTATACAGTTTCCTTCATTTGAGAGTGGAGAGGTGGCCAACTGTATCAGCGCTGCCTTCTAACGTGAAGTGATTTCCCCCTTGGTAGAGTCCAAAGGATGCTGATGATCAGCCACTTCCTGAAAAAATAAATCCCAATATTTATAGGGAATAGGGACCTGGCCTCTGATTTCAGTGATATAGGGAACCCTCTAGCAATACAGGTCATCACTTTTCTGTGAATTAGAGTCTTAGAGAATTACCTAGAGCTTTAAAATGTGAGGTTACTTGTTCAGGGTCACCTAGCCAGTATGCATCAAAGGTCATAAGAGAGATTTCCATCCAAGCCTGTTCCTGAGGCTAGCTTTCTAACCACTATATCATAGCATTTATACAGCTGGATTTAGCGCATTATTAGAAATCTTGCCCTAATTGGAATCAGTAGATAGGAGAAAGTTTGAAGTCTAGAGTGGACTGCAAAATCATTCATTCATCTGTAATCTAATCCTACAGAGCCACCCCCTTTACAAATTATTGAGGTAAGTCCTACAGAAACAGTAAGATATTGGTCCCATTATGAAAAGCTTTGTATTGGATTACAAGTTTCATTTTCTGACATCTTGAAATGCATCTCCATGCCTCCTGTGTTACTTCTATCTTTGGTAATGTTTATGCCAAAAGGTGTATGATATTAACAAATCATTTTTCTTATTAAATGTATTCTTGGATTGCCATCTACTTTACAGTTTCATTATTTCAAATATCATTATTGGTTCTGAAAGATTAATTTGAGAAACCATCACCAGAGCCAGCTTCACATAAGGTCTCTTTCCCTTGGGTGGAGAGATATGTGTGTGTGTGTGTGTGTGTGTGTGTGTGTGTGTGTGTCTGTGTCTGTGTGTACATACATACACATACATACACATATATGACTTAATTGGGGTTTTTTATATTTAATTTATTTAATATATTTAGTTTTCAGCATTGATTTTCACAAGAGTTTGAATTACAAATTTTCTCCCCATTTCTACCCTCCCGCCCTCTCCAAGATGGCATATATTCTGGTTGCCCCGTTCCCCAGTCAGCTTGCCCATCTGTCACCCCACTCCCCTCCCATCCCCCTTTCCCTTCTTCTTTTGTAGGGCAAGATAAATTTCTATGCCCCATTGCCTGTGTATCTTATTTCCTAGTTGCATGCAAAGACTTTTTTTGTTGTTGTTGTTTTTGAACATCTGTTTTTAAAACTTTGAGTTCCAAATTCTCTCCCCACTTCCCTTCCCACCCACCCTCCCTAAGAAGACAAGCAATTCAACATAGGCCACATGCGTATCATTATGTAAAACCCTTCCACAATACTCATGTTCTGAAAGATCAACTATGTTTTGCTCCTTCCTAACCTATCCCCCTTTACTGAATTTTCTCCCTTGACCCTGTCCCTTTTCCAAAGTATTTGTTTTTGATTACCTCCTCCCCCCATCTGCCCTCCCTTCTGTCGTCCCCCCTTTTTTATCTTCTTCCTCCTTCTTTCCTGTGGGGTAAGATACCCAATTGAGTGTGTATGTTATTCCCTCCTCAGGTCAAATCCGATGAGAGCAACATTCATTCATTCCCCCTCACCTGCCCCCTCTTCCCTCCCAACAGAACTGCTTTTTCTTGCCAGTTTTATGTGTGATAATTTACCCCATTCTATCTCCCTTTCTCCCTCTCTCAATATATTCCTCTCTTATCCCTTAAATTGATTTTATTTTTTTAGATATCTTCCCTTCATCTTCAACTCGCCCTGTGCCCTCTGTCTATGTATGTGTGTGTGTGTGTATACACCTACATATATACATACATACACACATATATATGCATATTCCTTTCAGCTACTCTAATACTGAGGTCTCATGAATCATACACATCATCTTTCCATGTAGGAATGCAAACGAAACAGTTCAACTTTAGTAAGTCCCTTATGATTTCTCTTTCTTGTGTACCTTTTCATGCTTCTCTTGATTCTTGTGTTTGAAAGTCAAATTTTCTATTCAACTCTGGTCTTTTCACTGAGAAAGCTTGAAAGTTCTCTGTTTTGTTGAAAGTCCATATTTTGCCTTGGAGCATGATACTCAGTTTTGCTGGGTAGGTGATTCTTGGTTTTAATCCTAGCTCCATTGACCTCCAGAATATCGTGTTCCAAGCCCTTTGGTCCCTTAATGTGGAAGCTGCTAGGTCCTGTGTTATCCTGATTGTTTTTCCACAATATTCAAATTGTTTCTTTCTGGCTGCTTGCAGTATTTTCTCCTTGATCTGGGAGCTCTGGAATTTGGCGACAATATTCCTTGGAGTTTTCTTTTTGGGATCTTTTTGAGGAGGTGGTCAGTGGATTCTTTCAATTTCTATTTTACCCTCTGGCTCTAGAATATCAGGGCAGTTCTCCTTGATAATTTCTTGAAAGATGATATCTAGGCTATTTTTTTGATCATGGCTTTCAGGTAGTCCAGTAATTTTTAAATTATCTCTCCTGGATCTATTTTCCAGGTCAGTGGTTTTTCCAATGAGATATTTCACATTATCTTCCACTTTTTCATTCCTTTGGTTCTGTTTTATAATATCTTGATTTCTCATCAAGTCACTAGCTTCCACTTGGTGCAATCTAATTTTTAAAGTAGTAATTTCTTCAGTGGTCTTTTGGACCTCCTTTTCCATTTGGCTAATTCTGACTTTCAAGACATTCTTCTCCTCATTGGCTTTTTGGAGCTCTTTTGCCATTTGAGTTAGTCTATTTTTAAAGGTGTTGTTTTCTTCAATATTTTTTTCAGTATTTTTTGGGTTCTCCTTTAGCAAGTCATTGACTTGTTTTTCATGATTTTCTTGCCTCATTCTTATTTCTTTTCCCAATTTTTCCTCTACTTCTCTAACTTGCTTTTCCAAATCCTTTTTGAGCTCTTCCATGGCCTGAGACCAGTTCATGTTTTTCTTGGAGGCTTTTGATGTAGGCTCTATGACTTTGTTGACTTCTTCTGGCTATATGTTTTGGTCTTCTTTGTCACCAAAGAAAGATTCCAAAGTCTGAGACTGAATCTGAGTGTGTTTTCACTGCCTGTTTGTGTTCCCAGCCAGCTTACTTGACCCTTGAGTTTTCCGTCGGGGGTATGACTGCTTGTA
Organism: Trichosurus vulpecula; assembly: GCF_011100635.1. Classification (NCBI taxonomy): domain Eukaryota; kingdom Metazoa; phylum Chordata; class Mammalia; order Diprotodontia; family Phalangeridae; genus Trichosurus; species Trichosurus vulpecula. The sequence continues at coordinate 302,965,095 of NC_050576.1, read as the reverse complement.
GAGCAAAGAATACTTTGTCTCAAACTTGAGGTGGTGCGCTGTTGATTTCAGAGCTATTTCTATACAGCCAGCTCTGCCACACTAGCACTCCTCCTTCCCCAAGAACTGCCAACCTGGACCTGATGCAAATGTTAAGCACGCTCTGCACTCCTGCTCTGATCTGCCACTTAATTCCTCCCACCAGGTGGGCCTGGGGCCGGAAGTAACTGCAGCTGTAGTTCTGTAGCTGCACCACCCCCACTGCCCCTGGGGCGGTGGGTGAACCACGAACTCTGTCCCCCGCAGCTTTTCCCACTAACCTTCTCTGTTGTCTTTGGTGCTTGTGGGTTGAGAAGTCTGGTAACCTGATTCAGGGCGCTAGGGCCTGTTCCTCCTGGCTCCTGGTCTGGTTGGTCCTGCCGCCGCCCACGCTGAGCTCTGCTCCCTTCCGTTCCATGCGCATAGACCTCATCCAGTGACCATCCAGGCTGTCCTGGGCTGGATCCCTGCTTCCCTCTGCTATTTTGTGGGTTCTGCAGTTCTAGAATTTGTTCAGAGCCATTTTTTATAGGTTTTTGGAGGAACCTGGGGGGGAGCTCACGCAAGTCCCTGCTTTCCAGCTGCCATCTTCGTGACTTAATTGTTAAGCAGAGAGAGTTGAGTGTGTTATTTAGGAACTAATAAACCAGTTAGCACATGACTAGATTCCAGTGTTCCATGTGTAATAAAAACTATTATAAAGAGTCTTTTAATTCCAAATCTTATAAAAGTAAATGTCGAAAACTGTCTTTACGTGTCATTGGAAAAAAATAAAATACTTTTGAGTGGGAGAAAAAAAGCCAAAAAAGGGAGTCTTTTTTAGTTCTTAACTTTAGGTTCTCTTACACAGACAGAATGCTACTGAAGCCATATTATTTATCTCTTGGCTTCATTTCAACTTTGATCTTCAACCTTGAACTTCTTGTTTCTTTTCTTTCCTTACATTTTTTTCATACGTACAACATAGAAAAATATACAGCATATCCTTAGGGAATCTAAAGCATGTGAAGAGGTGGCTCATTGCTCCTTTTTAAATAATGACCAGGAGAGCCCATTTTAAGGCCCTCTCTCTCCTCACCAAAAAGAAAAATTCTACCACCTGACAGTTTCATTTGCCAGTATTCCTTCAACCAGCCATTTCTAGGCTAGATCATTAATGGTATCACCGAGAAACAACCCCAGCTACATCAATGCTTCTTCCTTTCCCTGTTTGTCTCTTTTCCCAATAGAGATTATTTTGGCTCAGCACAAAACATAAAGGTTAGCTGCGATGACTATTGTTACTACTGCTCAATGACCTCCTCAGAAGCTTGTTATCTTTCAGCTATACCATCTGTCCTTTGACCACCACCACAAAAAAAGAAATTGGAGGATCTTTGCCTCATTGGCTCTCTTGTTCGCAGTTGTTGTAAATTTAATTTTGTGCCTCATGGGTACAAGTCATGGTGCTAGACAATACAATGATGAAAAATAACGTTTCCTGCCCTGAAGAGGATTATAATTGATGGTACAGAGGCAACATCTATGTATATACACACACTCACATATATTCTATATACAAAGACGCAAATAAATGCTTTATAAGGTGGAATGTTACAGGGGCAAAAGAAAGGTTGCTTTCATTGGGGAGGAGGAAGGAGAGAATCAGGGAAAGTTTCCAGGAAAAGGTGACACCTGAGCTGAGACTTCAAAGAAGAAAAGGATATTACAACAAGTAAAGCTGAAAAGGAAATGCATTCCAGTCATAGCATTTATTCTGGGGCCTATTCAGATATCCAGAACCAGGAGAGGATATCATAAAATTAGGGATCATCCACCAGATGTGCTTGTTTCTACCATAGACTACATGAAGGGGAGTAGGGAGAAGTGACTGAAAAGAATACAGCTTGGAGCCAGACTGTAGAGTACCTTAAATGTCAGAGTAGAGAATCTGTATTTTATCTTGGGTAATGGGGTATCCCCCCTCAAGAGTTTTTGAGCCAGTGAATTATTTGTCAGACCTATGCCTTAGGAGTATTAATTTAGCAACTACATGGTTTGAGATAGGAGAGCCTAGAAGCATGTTATTAGCTGGCAGTCTACTACAGTTGTCCAGTTGACAGGGGGCGAAACTGGAGCAGAAGAGGAATTTCATGTAAGATGTGAGATGGGGCAGTATTTGTAACTTTCACCCCCAGAGTGAAGTCTCTTTCTGGCCTCTAAGAGTTTGATGGAAAGTATGGTCAGGTGCAGTATAAATTTAAATAACACTGCATTTGAAGTGACGCACTTGTATGTGTTGGTTAGTTCTGCTGAACTACTTTTTTTTCCTCCTTTTAAAAAATCTGTTATAAGGCATGGCTCGCTGGGCAGGGAAGGAGAAAGGAATATATTTAGAAATGAAAGTAAGGTTAAAAGATACCAAAATTTTTCTTCAAAGATGTCTAAAATAAGCACTTTTTGTTCATGAGGCAGAGATGACAGTATCTAAATGCAAACATATGTATGTCTCTAGAGGCTTATTAAATATTTGTAACATTTTAAGTCATACCATTTGGGGACCCATTATTTAAGAGAGAATAACAAATTTCTTGCTAAGGCAAGATATTCTAATTACTATATTTATCATTAAATACTATCATCAGTGGTCTGAACACTAATTTAAGCATTATCTTTGTCCATTCAACTTTTGCTCTAAAAGTGTAGTCTGAATCTCCAAAGCTTACTCTCGGACCTATTTAACTGCTTTTCCCTTCTAATTTTCTCTTTCTTTTCTCTTGTTCCCTCTTTTTTTCTTCTTTTAGTCCATATGACTTGTAGTTTCTTTTTCCCATTTTCACTGCTAGAGTGTCTGCCTCTCTTCCTTTTTCTTCTCCTTTCCCCAATGGGAAAGTACAAAACCAGTCCACTGGTTTATAGCACCAAAATTATATTCAGCAACATAAAAACCGTACTTGATAAAACAAATTCTGCGGATATAAGAAGTTGTATATTTTCTTCAGTGTTTGTATATTGGGAACAAGTGTCTGATGTGAGTTTTTTTTTTTAGTTTTTCAGAAATCATTCCCACAGAGATTTAAAGATTTTGTAAATTCAAGGACCCAGGACTTAATTGAATAGTTTCATTTTTGTATGCAATACTTCTATAGTAAGGACAGGGCAAATAGCCTTTCCAAGAAATATAACTAGCCTCTATTCTATTCTATGTTAGCATAGCTAGCATATCTATTTATTAGGGTCCTGTTTATATTATGACAGATGATCACAGGATTTAAAGCAAGGAGGCACCTTAGAGATTATCTAGTCCATCCTCTCATTTTGCAGTTGGAGAAGCTAAAACTGCCTAAAGAAGAGGAGTGATTTGCCAAAAGTGACTTAGCTAATGTCAGAGCAAAGCTTCAGACCCGGGTCCTCTGACTCCAGATCTTGTGTCTTTCTCCTTGTTAGCTCAAGATTCATGACTTCATTACAAGTGTCAGATTGCAGAAATATTAATGATAATAAAATATGTGAGATGTCTCTGACAAATGAATAAAATCTAAGCTTCACTACTTCGGGAGTCTGCCATTTCATCAAAACTGGTACTCTTTTCTACTAGTACAGAGCTTGGTTTAGCCAGGACTTATTGGAAGGTCTTTAAGAATTTCTCTGGCTGACAAAGTCATCACCCTGTCCAACCTGGTGATGAGCCACTCTGAATTAACCTTGGCTGTTCTTTGGAAAGCAATCATACCTACCCTCCCCTGGGCCATCCTCGAAGCACTTCTGAGGTCTGTCAGAGCACTTTGTCACAACCTTTGGAAACCCAGAGCCACTTCCATAGCACAATAATTTAAACATATGAAATTCAGAGAAAATGTTAACTGAGAGAAAGCGTGGGGGATGGTGATACAAGAGAAGCATGTTATGAAAACAAATGCTTGATAATGCTTAATTAATAATTACTAAATTATTATATTTTTATTGTAAAATTAGAAATAAGGCAATCATTAAAACTTCTGAGAAATGATATATAGTAGAGTTTCAGCTCTTCTTGTGGACCTTGGTTCTTTTTAAATTCCAGCTATTAAAATCAAAGTAGAAATATTCTTCTGATGTGTTAAACTATTTATTGAACACTTCAGTGCACATGACTTTTTTTTTTAAAGCAATTACCACTCTTGGTATTTACTTCTTTTTTTTATTAAGTGAGCACAATGTGTTGTCACTCTTTATTTTGTGTCCTTCAGCACTTATTTAGTAAGTGTTTAGTCAAAACTTGTGGAAATTGAATTTATGGCTTGATAGAACCAGAAAAATATATAGATCACTGAATTTTTCAGGCATCTTTGATTAATTTATCATAACAAAGACATTTTTCTCTTTAACTTATTATTTGATCTTGTATTTTTTTCAAGTCAACAAACATTTATTTGTTAAGCACTTGCTTTGTGCCAAGTTCCGTGCCAAGCCCTGGTTGTACATTCCTTACCTTCAAGAAGCTTGTATTCTAATTGGGAAGACAATACATAACAGGAAGCAGAAAAGGTAAATGCAGGGATGGGGGAAAGTAATGCAGATGGGGGCATGGTAGAGAAAAAAACCTGGAGAGTCAAGACTGAAGTCCAGAGGGAAAAAAATGGAGGAGTGAACGGAGCTGGTCTGGACACTTTGGAAAATGGAGGCTCTGAGAGCAACTGACCAATCACAGAAGAGTCCACAGAGTAGAGGGATCTTCCAGGGTGATCAGAGCCAAAGAGGAAAGAAGGAGTCCCACTGGCACAGAGTTTAGTATTCACAGAATAAAGTGAAATTTAAAATTAGTTTTACATTTCTAACAGTGCCAGATAAAGAGCAGAGCCAAAATGGCAGAGAAATAAGAAGCATTATAGTGTACTCTTCTCCACAGATTCTTCCTAACAATACATAAAGTATACCAGACCAGATTCTAATGTGGAAGTAGAAAAAATCACAGGGAATCCTTTGTCCAGTCCAGTTTGGCATAAGGAGACAGTCTTCGGACAGTGGAGAGAGCATAGGGCCAGAAGCAGGCTATGGAACTCTAGCCCTCAGGGAGAGGCTCTGTGCTGGGGCAGCAGGCTGTCTTACACCCATATGGAGTACCCACAGACTCCCACTAGGGCACTGCAACAGATAGGTGCCAACTGGCAGCTTTCTTTCCTTCAACCCAGTCTTGGGTCACAGATCCAGAGCAGAATGAGAAAGGGACCTGTGCATAGCAGTGGCCTTTCTAAGGAGAGAGGCCCTGGGTAGTGTATGGAGAAAGGAGCAAATTTGAAAGCCTGCAACAGCAACAGTGGTATAGCTCAGATTTAAGGTTAAAAGCAGGGTCTCACTTCTAACATCTAGGCCAACCTGCAGAGGAGTAACCAGGGCAGGAATCCCAGACCAAAGGGATCTTACAGTTCTGCTACTCTGAGATAATGGAGCTTTCCACTTGGCTCAGACCCAAACCCAGGTCAGGAATTTGCTGAGCTCTAACGAGGAGGGCAGCAATCACACTTTTCCCTACATCAAACCATTTTGGAAGCACTGAAAGCTTAGAGGCCCCCAACTTGGCCCTGAGATCCTGGAATAACCCAACACTCACTGCTCCAAGAAAGCAGCAGCAAGACCAGCTCAGACCTTCCCTCCAGAAGTGCTGCAGAGCTGAGCCCTAACATCAAGTCTGGAGTCAGGAAGTAGGCTAACAATGGTCAGACAAAAAGGAAGCCCATCATAATGAGCTAATGTGGTAGCAGGGATTCTCAAGACACAAACAGAAGAGAATGACTCTAAAACATCTACAGGTAATAACTCGGAGAAAAACACAGCTTGGTCACAAACTCAACCAGAATTCTTAGAAGAAAGAAAGCAAGAATTTTGTTGGGGTTTTTTAAGGTTTTTTTCTTAATGTTTTTGTAAACAGTATGAGAGCAATTGAGGAAAAAATTGAAAAGAAATGAAAAATTGGAAAGGTTATTAGCAGCTTGACATGAGATATTAACCTTGCCCAAGCAAAAAACTCCCTGAAAATTCAAATGCACTACATAGAAGCCAATAACTCCCTGAGGCAACAAGAAACATCAAAAATAAAATTAAAAAACTGAAAAAATAGAGGAAAATGTAAGGTATCTCATAGTAAAATCAGCTGCCTTGGAAAACAGATTGAAAAGAAAAACAAATTAAGAATCATTGGACTGTCTGAATACCATGAACCTGGAATGCAGTATTCCAAAACACAAAGGATCTAAGCTTATAGCTAAGAATGAATTACCTAGCAAAACTGAATATAATCCTACAAGGGAGAGGGGTGGAGAGAGAGAGATAGTTAATGAGAAATAAGTGCCCCATGTGTTTGACAAAGTGAGTTGAAATTCTGTTCCATCTTGTTAAAAGCATGTTTGAGAGAATCTTAGAGGTTATGCCTTTGAATCACTGAATTGAGTAAGATTTTGAAGAATTTACAACATTTTTCTGATTAAATTCTATTCTGTATCATCCCACTATGTGTTAAAAAGTTAATAAAATGGTTATGGCTCCGTTTAAGAAACTGTCAGGAAATCAGGTTTAAAAACAACTTCCAGTACACGGCTTTCAAACTAACTGTATGATTTAAAACAGCATTTACAAGAAAGGAGGTGGGGCGTGTGAAAGTTACTTCATCACATGGTTGTCAGGGACACCCACGAATGAAAAGAAATGGACACAGGGAAGAGTGTGACATGAGTTCTTGATCAGCTTTCTTTCTTTCCTTTCTCTCCTTCTCCCTCCCTCTCCCTCTTCCCCTCTCCCCCTCTCCTCCTCCCTTCCTCTTCTCCCTCTCTCCCCATCTCACCCATGTTGGAAGTGCAGCAGGTACTCATATACCTGATTCCATCACTGATAAGGAAGCTTTCACTTGCTTTGTTTCTGAACTGGGCTGGTTTTTCCTTCCCCAGGCAACCAGGTGGCCCACCCCTACTGCCTGAGGCTCACCTTATTGGTGACAGACTTAGTGAGGACACTTAGTCAGTTTTAGTGCGCTGCTGCTCAGAATTACTGAGCTCAAGCAACACACCAGCCTCAGCCTTCCCACTAGCAGACATTGCAGGCCATCACAACCAGAACCAGCTGTGTTTCTACCATAAAGGGGACAGCCTGGGGGGACTATAATATTTGGCTTTAGAAGGCCAAATACAATCTTTCATTGCAGGAATTGAAGGTGTTACTTAAGGGATACAAAATAACCAGAATTTAAAAGACAGGTACTATATAAGAGTAAACTGATACTAAAGACTTCTGCTGAAAATAAACACCTAAGAAAGGCTTCTGAACCAAAGACAAGATTTAGGTTAATTTCTACTTACTTCTGTTCAGGATAATCAATTAAATTTCTGATAGATGAGTTAAAGTTTAGGGGAAGAAAGTACTTGTATCTCTGTTTTTATATTGCTTTCAGTTTTGCTCTATGTTATGTCACTTTGTAGAATTTTTCAGCCACGACTCAAAAAGACCATACATAGTGCTATCCCAGAGTTTAAATTTGTGTCAATGAAGGGACTAATCACACTGACATCATTATTGACTTGTATTAGCGAAATATATCACCTCGTGCAATCAGAATATCAACTGCATAGGTATTTTAATAGAGTATTATAATTTTGTAGAAAAAAATATCAGTTGAATTAGAATTACCATATGCATCCCAGAGCCCTAAATATTCAAGCAGGAGCAATGTATGAGATGGACTACCTAATAAAATTGAAAGTAACTATGTATTAACCTTATAACTAGTTTTCAAATAACATTGAGCTACAAAAATGATATTTAATCTGAAATATACCATTACCAATATCATCTACTGTCTCATCTTCCTATCTCCATTTCCTGTTATTGCTACACTGGGCTAAAATATTATCAAAACCTTTTGCCAACATAACTGATTTTCCCCATAAAAAAAGACTTTCCCATAATTCTCTGGTTACAAAGTGAGGCAGAGTACACTAATTTTTTTTTAATATCTGCTGATTCTTTTGCCCTGGCTTTTTGGGGGAGAGGGCTGGGGGGGAGGGAGTACCTTAACACTTGGGCTGGAACTTATTTTCATGCCTGGCATGAAAATTATTTCAGAAAAGAATCAATGCTCCTTTCAGTAGGCTTTCCAGAATAATCAATATCATGCTTTGCAGGTCTTAGTAAGTGTTATAACTTTAATCTTCTAGCTCACCATCTTATGCTTAATTCCTAAAATTAAGTCAATTGGGAGGAGTAACTTCAGCCTTTTAAAACCTGCCTTTTTTTTTTCCTTCCTAACTTTGGCTTGCTGCTTAACTTAAATGGTGAAGGGTGGGGAGAAGGGAAGTAATATGACAATTTTAATAGGTTGATATCCCTTCCTTCTCAGACTTCCTAAGACTGAAATTTCATTTCTGTCACTGTTTCCTACATACATAGATAATTGCAATCTGCTTTTTATTAAAAATGTAACTTTCCTGAATGCAGATAGAAGCATACTATTTTTCAGTTGTGGGTATGGGTGTGGGTGTGCATGTGTGTGTGTGTTAATTTTGGTCTGTTTCTTTAATAACATGACTAATGTGGAAATATCTTTTACATGATTACATATATATAGCCTATATCAAATTGCTTGCTGTCTTAGAGAACAGTGAGTTGAGGGAGAGAGAAAATTTGGAGCTCATAAAAAATTTTTTTTAATGAATGTTTAAAATAGTCTTTACATATAATTGGGAAAAATACTATATTTAAAAAGTCACCTTCCCAATGAATAATAATCAACCAGGAAAACAAAATTAAGTATTTTTAGTTTTTGTTATTGGAAGCTAGATTTGAAAGAGGGTTCCTCTTGACTAAAAAATTAGTAAGTACAACTAGTTTTAGTGATTAAGATGATACATAAGAATCAATTAATCACTCTCAGGTGCTCAAAACTAAACTGTTCCCTCAACCCAGACATTTTTGTTCATTGAAAATGCATAATTCATTGTGAATTTGTCTATTGATACAAAATACACCTACAGAGATTCTAAGCTTGCCTTTTAATTTCAGCTTCAGCGATGTCAATATATTTTCTTTATCTGCACTAAGAGCAAGGAAGATTTTTGTCTTTTGATCTCACTAATGTGATTGTCAGAGTGCTGAGGTGCTGTAATTCGTTTCACAACTTTCAAAAAAGAAGATTGTGTCATCTTAATCTTTATCTGTTGTCTTCAGTACCTTTGAGTCTTCATGTATTTATTATAGTTAACAGATTCAGAATTCATTTAATTGTGCCCTGTCATGTTGGTTTGCAACCACCATTCCCATTAAGCCTAATTTAAAGCATTCTCTGTATGATACTGTCTAAGCCACTTGAGCAGTGAGGTAGACTGGAAAGATCCCAGAATTTGGAATCAGAAGAATCAGACTCAACGCCTGGCTCTCCCTCTGCAAAATGCCAGCTGTGTGACCTAGAACAAGTCACTTAGTCTCTCTTATTTTGCGTCATCTGAAAAGAATGGGGATGATGATAATACTTGACCTTGTTAGCTGCAAGGATCAGACGTGATAATGTTTAAAGTACTTTGTAGCCATCAAGCACTACATACTCATGAGTTTTTATACCATGGGAAGATGACACAGAAACCCCGTGTGTCATCCCTGTAACCACATCTGTAGCACTGGCTCAATTTTGCATGTTGGTATTTAAGTCCCAGGTTAATCAGATTAAGGTAACTTGGTCTTCTTACCTCACCTCCAGATTACAAAAAGCTCATTTTATTCAGTTGCAAATCAAGGAAGCTAAAGTTTTTGGAATAAGAAGTGTATGAATTTTTGGAATGAGAAGCATCCTGAATACAGGGTCTGCATTATTGATTGCATAGAATTGTGATCCTGACTAGAAGTCATTTAGGATTTTCTTTGGTTATCAAATTTTGAAGTGTGCTTGAACTTGAAAAGGAGTTAAGGGAGGAGGCTGTTTCAGATGGTGAAAGTTATTAGTCTAAATCATCTGTGGCAAAAGCATATGAAATTAGAAGTCAGGAGTGGGAAAGGGATTAGAGAGAAATAATTTACTAAGAATCTCTGAAAAAGGCCCAGCAGAAACTGAAAAGGTGCTGAACAGAATTCTCAGCTAAGCAGAGGTAAATGCAGTTGTATGCAAAACACACAGTTTGTAAAGTGAGTCATTTTCCAGATGTCTTGAGGAGCTGCTGTGACAGAAGTTAATAATGGTCACAAAGTGAGGAAGACTGGGGCAGGATCCTGAAGTCATGGGTGCTAATGTACAAAGGCCCTTGTAGCTAGAGGAGATCATTTCCTGCCCCTGTGCATTCATACTGTCTCTCCCCCAAATCAGCCTTCCTCTACTTTGTATGTCGATCACTCCAGTGGAGTACAAGCTCTCGGACACCAGAGAGTTCCTTTCAATTCATTTTTGTGTCCTCAGTGCTTTGCACTAGGTTATTGGATTGGGACAGAAGAGACACCCCTTGAGACCTTAAAGCCTACAAGTCAGACTGTGGAAAGGAATTGAGTAGATTAAATGACACGTGGTATCCATCAGAGGCAGTTAGGAATCAAAGTTCATCTTGCTAAAGAAACCAATAATAGATATATGTGACCTTGTCGGGTAAGCCTTTACACCAGGAATAAGGAAATCTGGAGGCTCTTGGCATTCTTGTAATTTGTTGTGGAACTTTGGTGAGAAGCTTATTTTCATAAGGTCACAACAGTTAAAGACTTGTAAAGCTGTAAAGAAGTTTGAGACTTCAGCACCCAGCCTTCAAAAAGAGTAAGGCATTAATCAAAGAAGGGATGATTGAGGCTTAGAAAGGAGAAATTGTCATCATTATCATCCCTGACATTGGTAGAGCTCTACATGGTGAGTTGGCTGCAGAAGTGGAAGAGGAGCCCAGGCCCCTTAGCTCTGAGACCAGTGTTCTTTCCCTGTACCATACAGAACTCTTTCGTTATACTCTAACAAGGCGTTGATGTGATATATATGTTCGACATGTTTAAAAAATAGCATAAATAAGGAATAATTTTGAAGTTTGTATTTTCAGTTATTTGGGATATGAAAAATCTGCTTATGATGGAACACCTTGTTCCTTGAAGGTGCTAGACAAATGGGGTGACACAGTTTGGGGATCATTTACGTGTATATATCTGTTGGTGTTGGTACTTGTTGCTTTTTCTCAAGAATCATCTTCATCTCATTACTTTATACCTGACCCTGGGGGAGCACAAGGAAAAGTATTTCCTAGGCCAGATGATTCATTCATGTACCTGTCTGTTACATTGGGTTTTGTAGAAGAGAGCCAGTTGGGCATAATTAGAGCTGTTCAAAAGTGAAATGAGATGTATCAGGAGATGGTGAGTTCAGTGGCCCATCTTGATAGGTCTCCAGTAGAGATTAGATGACACATGTCAAAGATTTAGAGTGGTTTAATTCCTGTTTTGGTATGGGATACTGACTTCCATTTTCCCTTCCTTTTTATATGATACCCATTGCTCTGTTTCACAGGGCTAATAAAAATTATCATGCTCCTGACAGTTTTTTCAAAGTTATAAGAACTTTGACCATTAAAATTTTCCTTTCTTACTTTAATCAGGTCTATTCAGTAAAGAAGGATACATCTATTTGAGATTTTTATCAGGTGCCATTTTGTTTCACATTTGCAGAGTGACCCATAAATTGAATTTAATGTATAACTTGCTATTCTTTAGTACGAGACTCGGTTGTCATCCTTCATCTTTCCCAGAAGTAATTGTGGAATAGAAAACCACAGCCAGGCAGTAACCACCTGTGTTGCAACAGAGCTCTCACTTCAGAACAGGAAATATACTTTGTAAAGATAAGTGTTATTTTGGAATTCATCAGGCCTGGGTTAACTTTGTGTGGGCTGTAACAAAGACTGACAGAAATGAAGCAAGCTAAACATCCATTGCTTTCTTGCTATTAGCAGTTTGCTTCCTTGGGGAGAAAAAAAGAACATGTAGATTCCTTTTCCTTAGTGGCTACATTATTCAAAAAAAAATTTTTAATTTAAATGTAACCTTTGCATAAACATTTGTATAAGATCCGTGAATAAAAGCCAAGTTGAATAGCATTTTTACTTTACATAAGAAGTATGAGAGCTTAGGTTTCAACTTTAACTTAAAGGTAAATTCATTCTCTAGGGTATTTTAATTACCCTCTTGAAATTCCCATGTATTCTTTATGCAAAGCCTCCCACAGATGTGGCTAGCTCCTGTCCAGACATCAGTGCATCATTTGGTTTGGAGCATCCATAGAGAAAAGGATGGTTGGATGGTTACAAGAAATGGCAGCAGTGGGAGGAGGGACAGGAAGAATCAGAAACAGTGGGCTGCTCTGCCGTGTGATTCTACATCAGTTGGCTCAGGCTTGGGAGAGGTAGGACAGAGAGTCATGGGCCCACGGTAGAGGACCTCCACATTTTACCTCAAAACCACACTTATTTCCCCTGCACAAATGCAAATGGTTTCCTAGTCCTTAGACCTGTCAGGGTTGCTCACATGACTTAACTTTTCTCTCCCACAGAACCTGCAAGGCTTTCTTTCCCAAATTCAGTCTAGCTGTAAACACTCCCACACAGCTCTTTGAGGAAGAGTTCCTGGACCTGGGCCAGTTGAATCCTTCAGATCTTGTACTGCAGAGCAGCACACAGTCTAGTGAGAAATCTCCCCAGTCTTTAATGATAGAAAGTTGATTGACTTAGGGGCAGATTTCTTTCTTAAAAAAATAATGGAAGGCAGAAAAACAAAATCAATAGGAGGAAGAGACAGATTCCAGTACTCAGAATTTGGAAGAACCCTCACTCCCCATACTAAATACCCTGGATGTTCTCTCTACACATAGTTGACCTGCCCTTACTCAATTGGAAGGTCACTCTCCAGAATTAAATGGCATTTATCCAACATGGTTATCCCTTAAGAACTTGCCTCAGTAACCAAAAAGAGAGAGTTTTATTTGTCTGTTATCCTGTTTGAGGTTTATAAATCTCCTTCCTATCTTTTTGTGTCTCCTACAGTTCCTTTCTACCTGAATAATTTACAGACTTAGTGCTAAAGTAACCTAGTCACGTACAGGAAGATTGAATTAATTGAATTAATACCACAGTGTATTTCTCACACGATGGACCACAACCCTACAAGGATATCAGTAACGTGTTAGGGAGCTCCACATAGCTGATAGCCAAGAGGTGGTAACATTGACTCTGTAGTGTAACCTGTACCTTGTCTCAGTCTCGTTGCTGTTATGTTCTCTTCTTAACTGCCATGTCTAATCAGCCTTCCTCTACCCCATTCTCCTTTATCAACACAAACACTTGTCCCTTCCTAGGGCTCTTCCTTTGAGCACTTTTCTAGGGTACTGTCTCCAGACATGACTTTTTTCCTCAGCCTATCTTCTGCCTGTTTCCTCAGTGTTTATATTACCTGGTCAAGATCATAGAATGTTAGGACTAGAAGTGATCTGAGAGATCATTTAGTCCCAGCCCCTCATTTTAATAAATGTCGAATGGGAACCATGGACAGGTTAGCTGACTTGGGTCAAGCAGAGGTACACCCCACCAGTTATAGGTTTAAGAACAAGGAGGTAAGCCTTGCACAGTGGTCCTTTTTCCATGTCCAGACATTGACTTCTGAACTCCTAAGAGATTCCTAAAGTGGAACTTTGCTATGCTTACATTATTTTATTAGCTTCTAATCCTTCTCCCTACCTCCATTTTCTTCCCCTCTACATCCTCCATTATACTCCGCTGTCAGACCTATCTTCCTTACCCACAAATTGGGGTCTGTCACTCTTGCTCAGAGCCTTTCAGTAGTTCCCCATTACTTTCCCAGTGAAACTCAAGCTTCTTAGCATGCTAGGTCTTCCACAACATGGCGCTCTTCTCTCTTTCCTGTCTTGTTTGATTGTTATTCCTCTCCACTGTTCTCTGTGCACATCTGACAAAGTGGTCTTTTTTTCCTCCCCTACACCCTGTGCTTTTCCACCTCTGAACCTCACATTGTTTCCCAGTGCCTGAAATGGCCTCCCCTTCAACCTTTCTCGCTTCCCTCCCCCATCCTTTAAAGCCCAACTCTGCCCAGCCTTCCAGTTAAGAGTTACCTCCCATGACCCTGTTCTCCTTTTTTAGGCACTCATCATGTTTTGTTTTATCTTAGGTATTTGGTTTATCTGAATGTTGTACCTCACCCAGCATCTGACAATGCTCTGTACTTAGCAGGTGCTTAATAAATGTTGAGTCAGAGTGAGAGAATATAAATGGTTCATTGCAACCTCCAAATCTCCACTAAAGGGAAAAGAATTCAAAGTTGGTGCTGTACTGACTGTCACTGGTCTTGTCTTCATGTGAAAGAAACATGGAGTGCTTATATCCCTATACCAAGCCAGCCAAGGAAAAGGGAGGGGGGAAGAAGAAATAACAGGAAAAACAACCCCTCCCCCCAAACATCAAATTATAAGGGGCTTATTGTGTGTACGTTTGCCTGTTTCTCACCAACTAATATCTCACACCAGCTTTGTGTTTTCTATAATAAGTTCATATTTCAGAACCCTTGGACTAGAAATGAAGCCCCATGCTGGGAGGTCTTTTCACTTACCTTCTTTCAGTCCTTTTAAACCTTTAGCTTCTAAAAGGCAAGCTGCTATTTTCTGGTACTTTTCATATATTTACTTAACTCACTGAAACTGACCCAATAAATCACTATATTGGTCATTTTGTACCTAGACTGCAAATAATTTGTGCCTAACATGGTTTTGTGTTTATAATTCCTTTTTGATTAGTTCTTAATGTGATGCCTTTTTAAAAAAATGTAATCTGTTGAAGTAATAGGCAGTTAACATGTTTGTCATGTGGGCAGTTCAGAAGCATCTGTGTGTATACATTCAGAAAGGTCTCTTGTTGACCCACCAGCAGATGGTTTGGAGAGGGTGCTCCTGGGTCACTGGGAGACCACAGCCCCAGTGCTCATTTGATCCCTTGCTGCCACCTGCTGGGCTTGGGCTGGGAGTACCGACCTCACAGGACAGAGAGAGAGCCTTTTAAACAAACCAGAGTTGTGTTTTGTTTTTAAAAAACATTTAGCCTTTGCTATATGATGCTGCAAATTGTGAGAATAAGTTACAAGCATTCCCTAGTAAATGTAGAGCATCATACCCTGATTGTGTATGTCAGTGAGCTAAGCAGCTGATTCAGGGAATTCGGAGAATCCCAGGCCTTCAGAGATAGAAGAGGCTGTCATGAAGATCCCTCAGCCCAGGGGGTCAGAACAAGGCCCTTCTCAGAGTAATCTTTTTAAGCACATAAGACACAATGCAAAGAATTACAAAGGAAACCAGTTGTACTGAAATAGCTACCAATTTTTTTTTAACCAAGTTTGCAGGTCTCAGGTTATAAACTCTTGACCTAGCCCAAATGCTTTGCTTTAACCATGACAGAACTGAGCTTCCACAAAATCAAGTGATTTGTCCATCATGCAAGTAGTGCAAGACCAGGATAAAATTTCTGTGATTTTCTCAAAAGCTCAGCCTTCTCCTGTCAGAAGTCGGTTTCTCAAAGAATTCTCCCATCTCTCATCTCTACCCTCCCCTCCAAAAAAATTCACATATGTAAAGTAGCAGAGGTTTATTGATGTTCCTGGTGTTTTCCTTTGACGTCCCAAAAGAGTCAGAAAGAGACAGCACTCAAGGACCCCAGAAGCCAAGACTCCTCTTTCTAATTCAGTGGAGTTTCGAAGTCATAACTAAAAGTCATGACTAATTTTCCCCTAAAGGAGAAATGATTAAATTAACATTGGTCAGCTTATGGCATGCTGCTCTGTTGGCAGGGATGCAGTTATTTACACACTGGAGCAGCATAAAATTGAGTTGTGCACTATAGCAGAATGATCCACAGGGCTTTGGGTCCTTTTTTCTCCTTTTAGGTAACTTCATTTACTTTTCTGTCAGTGAAGAGGAATTGCATAGCACTGCATGCTCCCTTGACACAGAGCAGACTGCAGTATATTTTGAAGCACTTTGCTATAACTACTGAATTTTCCCTGATGTTCTCACAACCTGGGCCAGTGTCCCTTCCATGACCCAGGGGTAACGGAGAACCTGATTGACTGGCCAGGCATCCTGTGACTAGCAAGCTCCATATTTCCTGATTCAGGCATTTTTTTCCTCCTTAGCACCTGTAGCCACTGTACTAACTGGTTACTCCACAGTAATGACCCTTTCTTACCCTCTCCTGGACCCTTGAGGCCACTCTACAGCTGCTGGCAGTGTAACTTCATGTAGAACTCCATGTTTTATTCCCAAGGTTGGCAGAGATGGATTATTACTAGTACTACTGTTATTAATGAGGTATCATAATAACAAACATTGAACACCAGTAATTTCCTAGGTATTTTCATCGAGAAAAATCACCTCTGTTTTAAATTTGGTGGCATGCATAGATTTCCAGCCTCTTGTGAATTCAAATACATGGTAATTGTATGTGTGATATGACTAATAGTATAGTGTCAGAAGCCAACATAGCAGAATCATTTAACTGTAGTCAAGAAATCCCACTGAGAGCTTGACACTTGTCAGGTTGTAATTTTTGTTACACAGAAGTCTGCTTTGGCAAACAAATAATTGTGTTTTAAGCAAAGTATAGTGATTGTCTGCCTTCATAATCTAATCTGTTGTGGTTTCTTTTTTTTTTCTTCTTTAGATATACCTGAAGGAAATCTTGAGAGAAATAGGCATTTACAATGTTAAGGGGACCCACAAAAATACCTGGGAACTGAAGCCAGAGTACAGACATTACCAAGGAGAGGATAAGAGTGATTAGGAAGAACTCGTTGTCTGCCAACAAGGAGCTGGTGGTGCGGTGGCTTGTGACTGTACTAAGCAAACCCTGCAGCTGTCCTCAAAACTTTGAGCAGTCTATTGAGAGAGTAAAGTGACGGGTATTTTTTAATTCCTCCTGCTTCACTTTTTTGTTTGTTTTTTCAATAAAGTTTCTAAGGTTGGGGGGGAGGAAGTTATTTATAAAAGAAATTTGTAATAAACCAATGCTAGGGATTGCTTTGCTTTAAAATTGGTTTTGTTTTCAAGTATTGACTTTAAAATATAAAATAAGGAAAGGTTTTCTAACACCCTAGAAAGACTTGAATTAATAGCACATGTCTTGTTGAATGAAGCCTTTACCTGCCCACAGTGGACAATTGATTGAAAATGAAGATGGGCATAACCAAGGGAAAGGGAGGCAGCCACAGCTTCCTGAATGAAAAAAGCAAGACTTCTCCATTCTGAAACATGCTAAAGAACAAAGTTACCTGTTAAGATTTTTTAATGGGATCATGTCTTAAGTTTAAATTTATCAATAAAAGAGACCATTTTGATTTGTACCAGAGTATTTTATATTACTGCCTTTGGGGCCCTGGTAATTCTAATTTCAACAGTAGAAAAACGAAGAACTGCTTATCTATTGTTTCTCTTTAATTCAATAGAAGTAAAATCGAAATACTTACCAAAGCTGAAGCATGTTTAAAAAAAAAAAGAGATAGGTAAACTGTGCCTCCCCAACCATGTAGTATAAACTTGTCACAGATGGGTCAGTGGATGGAGCTCTGGGCCTGGAATCAGTAAGATTTGAGTTCAAATCCAGCCTCAGACACTAGCTTTGTGACCCTGGGCAAGTCACGGAACATCTGTTTGCCTTAATCCTTTGGAGGAGGAAATGGAAAACCCCACTCCAGTATCTTTGTCAAGAAAAACCCATTGATAATATTGGCTTGCTGTTGTTAAATGGGGTCACAAAGAGTGGGAATGAATGACTGAACAACCAGTCATTTAAAAGATTTGTTGACTCTTGTGTGTCACAAAAAGAAGACTATGGTGAGCGAGAAGGAAGGAAATATAAAAGAATGGGAGAATTTGTAAAGTTCCATCATTATGGAATGCTAAGGTAATTTCATTTTTTTTAATCCTAAAAAAACGTAACTTGACAGTTTACCCCAAGAAAACACAATATAGAACCTTTTGTGATAACAAAGGTCTGGAAATAAAGTAGTTGTCTTCAATTAGGGAGTGGTTGAACATATTACGGTATATGACTAATGGAATATTCTTGTGCAGTAAGAAATGACAGATATGATGAATTCAAAGAAACATGGAGAATTTCTATGACTTCATGCCAAGTGAGCTAGCAATATACATAATGGCTGCAAAATGAAAAAATAATTCTTAAAGAGGCAAATTCTGAGTAATTGAGAAATCCAGTAGTGGTCTCCAAGCACAGATAATGAAATACACCTCTCTTCTCTCATCAGACTTGAAGGGAGGTTTCAATTGCAGGTTTGGGTTGGGAGTTATATCCAAAGATAAGTATAATGTAAGAACAAAAGGCATCAGTGAAATTTATTTTAAAAAAGAAAGTTGACACAGTGACCACAGTAATATAAAAGAAAACACATTGAAAAGCACCAAAACGAGATCCTCAGAACGAGACAACAGTGTTTCCCCATTTTTCCTCCCATGGTATCTACTCTTGATTGAAACAGAACCACCTCTGCTTTCTCTCCTATCCCTGGTTGTCCGAGTCTCACACAAGCAAAGGGTTCAGAAAGCATTAATATAGGGCAGACATGTTGACCTCAAATAGAAACAGAAGTCACCATGGGAATCCCTGCAGGTCACATACTGACATAGCCACATATGTTTATGCATTTCTTTTTTTTATTAATACAGCAGCACATTAAAATCAGGTAAGAACTACATTTTAATCTGATTCAGGCCACACTCAGGAGTGTTGTGGGACACATGTAGCCCAGGGGCTTCCGTGTTTGGTGCCCATGTTTAATGCACAGAGTGTTGGACTGGGAGTCAGGAAGACCTGGCTATGTGACAGTGGATACGTAGATTAATCTCAGTTTCCTCATCTTTAAAATGAGGGTGATAATAAGTATGTGCCTACCTCATCCTTAGAAACCCGTCCCAGGAATGTTACAACATTCAAATGAGATACTTTGCAAACTTTAAAGCATTTCACAAATATTATTACAAATAAGATGACTTATAAATCACCAAAAATAATTTGCTGAGCTTCAGAGCTACCCAGTAATCTTCACTCTAAAGAGAAACAGCCCTTAAGGAATAATCTATTTTAGTGTAAAAATTACTGGAAAAGGGACAACAGCTATATTTCCCCTTCAACATTGGTCTTAATCTGTTCCATATGGATAGTTACTAAATGTTCTGATCTCCTGGGA
Source organism: Trichosurus vulpecula (assembly GCF_011100635.1). Lineage (NCBI taxonomy): Eukaryota > Metazoa > Chordata > Mammalia > Diprotodontia > Phalangeridae > Trichosurus > Trichosurus vulpecula. Next base: position 302,945,868 of record NC_050576.1, on the reverse strand, counting down.
GTTGTGTACAGTCTATGATATAAATTTTGTATATACAAATATTACTCTGTTTCAAAAGACCTATGATTTCACAATTCAGATAGCAGGCCCTCAGCGCTTTAGACATTTTTATAAGTTGTTACAACCAAAAATATCTTAGCACCTTTTGGCTATAATGGAAGCATTTTTCTGATTTCTTGTGCCAGCTGACCTATCAATTGAATCAAGATGTCCCTCTGTATGAAGTATGGAACAAAAGGCTTTTGATTCTTGTGGTTGTTATCTCTGCTCCTGCTGGTTTTTGTGACCCCATTTGAGATTTTCTTGGCAAAGATACTGGATGGTTTGCCATTTCCTTTTCCAGCTCATTTTACAGATGAGGAAACTGAGGCAAACAGGATCACACAGCTAGTAGTCTGTTGTGTCTAAGGTCTAATTTGAAATCAGGTCTTCCTAACTTCAGACCTAGTACTCCCCATTGCACCATTAGCTGCACTAACAAATGACCTGAGTTTATATTAATCTGATATTACTGGGCTCATATAGCAGGAGAACTGTGTTTTCAAAAATTCAGGTCTTGGACAATGACTTTCTTATGTTACCTGAGCTAAAACGGCACTAATCAAAATCCCAGTGAGCTATAATCATATAGATAATGACCATCTATACAAAGGCACAAGACCCCTGGCTCTGGGAAATACAGAGATAAAGTGTTTCACAGACTACCTCATTTCTATTCACTGCATAATAAATTAGCAAAATTAGCATGTGGTGGCTAAATTTTTCTCCCACCCTCTCATTTTCTCTTACCGCTGTAGCATCCTCAGATTTAGTAGTGGAAGTAATAGATAACACATTGCCTCCCCTTGATTACTGCCCTGCCATCTCTAGTAAAGGAGAAAACTGATGAAGTGTGACCCACATGTGCTAGGGATGGAATTTTTTTTATATTTAAGACGAAAACTAGAAGGGCATATTTGTGTTATTACGTCTCAAAATTCGATATGGGGACTTTGGTATTCGGCAACTATGCAACTAAGGATAGGGCCAGAATAAGATTATTCTTAAAGCACCTGGAAGAAACCTACACTTCAGCTTCTGGTTTGTTTGTTTTTTTAACCAGGATTCTAGCTGGATATAAAACATACCCTTCAACATATCCTCACTGGGTCATTAGGTCCATACCCTAAAGAGATAAAAGAGGAAAAGAAATCATATGTACAAAAAGATTTGTAACTGCTCTTTTTGTGGTGTCAAAGAATTGGAAACTGAGGGCATTTCCATCAATTGGGGATTGGCTGAAAAAGTTATGGTATATGAATGTATTGTAATACTATTCCAATGTAAGAAATGATGAAGGGGATAATTTCAGAGAAACCTGGGAAGTCTTACATGAACTGATGCAGAGCCAGGAGAACATTGTACACAGTGACAGCAATGCTGTAAGCAATGTTGACAAGACTTAGCTATTCTGATCAATTCAGTGATCCATAACAAATCCCCAGTACTCATAATGAACCCAACTCCTGATATAGAGGTGATGGACTCAGAGTACAGACTGAAGATGATTTTTCTTTTTTTGACATGGGCCAATGTGGAAATTTTTGCTTGACTATACACGTTCATAACAGGTTTTGTTTTTCTTCCTTTCTCAATTTGTTGGGGTGGGGGAGGAGGGATAGAATTCATATCTAAAAATAAAATAAAAAATTTTAAGATAACATGGAAGGAATCAATGTGTATGTAATAGATTGTTTTTCTTGTAATTTTTTTTTTTACAAAGCCTTATTAAACTTGAAAAAGTCCTTTTTAACAGCAAAATGGTTTTCCAAAAAGTAAACCTCACTAGGATACATAAGCTTTATTTATGAGTTGTTCTCAGCTTCTCTGGTGTGTATATAGTTATCCATTTAGAGAGCATTTGCTACTAAATAGTGGGAGAACTGGCCCAGCTCTCTAGTCTCTGAAAATAAACCCCTCAGACACAATACAAAGGCTAACACTCCGAAGAACTTCTCTGAACTTGAGATGAGCTAGTTCTTAGACAACCAATATAGTGTATTGCAGAAATTCTTAACCTAAGGTGCAAAAACTTGTTTTTTGAGTTTGTTTGCTATTTTGATAACTTTCAATGTAATCGATTTCCTTTGGAATATTATTTTTGTGTATTTGAAAAACATTCCTCTGAGAAAGAATTTATAGGCTTTATAAGGCTGCCAAAGGGGTCCATGATGTTAAAAAAAAAAAAGGTTAAGAACAACCTGGTCTATTGCCATGTTTGTACTAGAAGCCTTTCCAGCTTGTTAAGACTACTAGACCTTATGCTTCACTGGCATGCCTTTTTAAGAACTCAGAGTCACTTCCCCAGTAGATAAATGATCAAAGGATATGAAGAGGCAGGAAGTTCTCAAAAAAAGAAAAGCAAGTTAACAACCAGGAGAAAAAAATCTTCCAAATAATTAATAATTTAATTCAAATTAAAATAACTTTAAAGTTCCACCCCATACCCATCAGACTGGCAAGGATGTCAAAAAATGAAAATAACAGTTGAAGGATATGAGAGGACAGGCATTGTTGATGAAAACCATAAATTGACAAAGCCACTTTGGAAAGCAATTTAAAGTGATCACACACACACACACACACACACATCATACTCCAAAGACTTAAAAGAAGTAGGGAAAGGATATATACATACAAAAAAAAAATACTGATAGCAGCACTTTTGTTGTAGCAAAGAACTGGGAACTAAGGGGGTGCCTATCAGGGAAATGGGTGACCAATTTATGATATATAAATGTAACAATCTTTGCATTATAAAAAATGACAAAAGGGATGGATTTTTTTTTAAACCTGGGAGAAATTGTACAAGCTGACCTAGAGTGAAGTAAGAATAATTTATACGATGATTATAACAGCATAAAGAAAAATAACTCTGCAAAACTTAAGGACTCTCTTCAATGCAGGAACCAGCAATTACTCCAAAGCAAAGGTGTCAAACATGCCGCATGCAAACCACAACATTCCAGAGTGAGCCAAACCAGATTAAAATGTAACTGGGAAATATTCTACAAAGTAAATTAAAATACAATAAAAACAAGTAATGTTAATAAGTGGTTTTCCAAATCAATATGTGTCCACAGGGATCATTATGTATGATTCTGTTTGGATTTGATACCCCTGCTCCAGAGGACCAAAATGAAACATGCTTCCCATTTCTTAACAAGAAGTTGGACTAGAAGTGAAGGATAGCATATTCATTTTCAGACATGTCCAATGTGTGAGTTTCTTTTGCTTGACTACGTTTATTGATTGCAAGAGAGTGTGAAGGGGGAAGGTAAGGGATCTAGGGATAGCGAGGCAGAAAAAAATGGAAATGCAAACATCAATAAAGCATTTTTAAGTGTATAGAGGAATAATTGTGACAGATTACTATTGTGCTGTAAGGAATGATGAGCAGGATGGTTCCAGAAAAACCTGGTAAGACATATGAGCTGATGCAAATTGAAGTGAGCAGAATCAGGAGAACATTATACACAGTAACAGCAATATTGTACAATCATCAACTGTGAAAGGCAATACACAAATCTAAGACAAATCCAAAGGACTCATGATGGAAAATGCTATTCACCTCCAGAGAACTAATGAAGTCTGAGTGCAGATCAAAGCATAATATTTTTACTGTCTTCATTTTGTTTTCGTGATTCTTTTCTTTTGGCTTGTTTCCTCTTTCACAACATGACTAATATGGAAATATGTTTTACATGATTGCACCTATAGAACCTATATCGAATTGCTTACCATCTTAGGGAGGACGTGGGGAGGGAGGGAGATAATTTGGAACTCAAAATTTTTTGATGAATGTTAAAAATTGTCTTTACATGTAATTGAAAAAAAGTAAAATATCCAAAAATATATATACAAAAAAAAGTTGAAAAAAAGAAAGTTGCCTGTGTCCCTGGGAGGTTAAAATTTGCCCAAGTATGTGGCAGAGGCAGAATTTGAACTCATCTTCCTGACTCCAAGAGCCACCTTCTCTCCAATATGCCACACCACCTGTTGTGCCTGTATGAGACTCAAGACTATTGTGTTTGTGGCAGCAGTTAATCTGTTTTTTGCAAGTGTTTCCTCTCCTGAGCTCTTTAGCTACCATTATGGTGATGGCATGGTCAAGCAAGAGCATCAGGTTACACCAGGCTGTTCTCAGCCTATTTATGCCAATTGACACATGATCAGTTAACCTCTCCATAGCTGTATCTCTTCCTCTTTCCTTATCAGAGATGCTTTCATCGGACTGTAAGGTGTAGCAGAAATGCCTCTCTATAACTTAAGATTTCTTAGGTGCTGAACTGCCCACTATAAGGCTATTTAAAGCCTTCATCACTATTTGGGACTGCCTCTGCCACTCATTTTTCTCTGGATTCTTTGGCTTAAATAGAACAAGAGAGCTTACTGAACTCTACTTCTTAAGCAAAATGATCAGTGTTTTGGATAGTTCATGGGTATTCTTTGGCATTTAAAGTCCTGCCCCTGTGTAACTTTAAAATGTTTCATCCAGCCAGCCAGCTTATAGTTCCCCTTCCTTCAACATATCATAGAGTGTCTGGGTATCTAAATATATCCATTCTACACATAAGTCCAGCCCAAAAGAATTGTATAGCAGCCACCCTTATTTCAGTGATGGTAGATTGGCCATGTTGCTGACCTTTGATATTTTAAGTGGTCTTATTTAATGGTGAAGTATGACTCTTAGGGTATTGCTAGCAAAATACCCCCTTTGTGGTCACTCTCCCAGACTAGCAATGGCAATTTGAGTCCCAGAAGGGTAGCTACTACTTATTTCATGGCTCTAGGGGTAACTGTGTGGGTAGCTGATCTATTAATGCTGAGTCCCAAAGTACCCAAAGGGGTACTTCCCTTTAACAATCAGCCAGTAGACTCAATTTATTCTTTAACAAAAGCATTTACTCAAATAGAATTGTAAAAACACGTGTTACAAAGTATTTCCCAAAAAAAGCTAGGAGTGCAGTCTCCCACAAACACATAGTGGGGAAGAGTGTGACACAAACTTAAAAGAGCCATACTAGTGAGACACAACAGTAGTGAGGCACACACATAGGGAATACATATGGCCAAGGCAACTCATTACTTTGGAACTTCAAGGCCTTAATGTATTTTCTTTTTCTAGAGAATCCTCTCAAAGTTTTCTACGGGGCATAGTGTCAGTAATGGATGAGTTGCTTCACTATTCAGCTGACATCTTTAATAAATGGGTAACTCAGCTGGGCTTGGTCCTCACAGGGTATGGCTTCTTAGCTAGATGGGTGAATCTACGCCTGAGCTGGGTCTAGTAGGTTCATCAGCTTCTGACTTGGTTCCTCAGTAGACTCAGCTGCTGCTAGACTGAACTAGACAGTTTGCTTGGCCACTAGACACAGATACAGCTGGGCTGAGCTAGACAGGTTGCTCAGTTGCTGAACTACTGCCGAACGGCCAGGCAGGTCTCTCTACCACTGAGAAGCGGCTTTCAGAAAGGAACAAGCCAGCTGCTAGAATGTGATAATATGGCAATTGTTGCTGGGCTAGTCTGGGCAGATGGCTCGATCACTGGGCTCTTCTCAGGAAGCAGCCTCTCTATTAAGTAGGTGGATCCACTACGGGCAGTCACAGTCTCTCACCACCGTTAGCCATTGGCTCCACTGGGTGGTACTGGGCTCTCTTCAGCTGGAGGGTGATGGTGCTCTTCTGTTTTGGATCGTGATCCCTAGCTTAATGACCATGGCAGAAGTCTCTCCTCTGTGACTTCCTCAGAGCCTTGATGAAATTTTTCCACCTTCAGACAGGAGTTGGGAGAGACTGGACAATCCTTCCTACTTTGGAGTTAAGGATTCTTCTTCTGCTTATGATGCTCTGTCCCAGCTCAGCTAATTCCACTTCCTTGTGTAGGATGTGTTGTGGTCTTGTGTAGGATGCTGTTCTAGGGACAAAGGTAGGAATACAGCCTGTGACCTAGAAGCTAGTTCCTTGTTGCTCATTTTGGCCTGTTTAAAGGCAACTGAGCCATTCACACGTCTGACCCTTTCTAATTATGGAATATTCATTTTGTATCTGAAGGTCTTTCTTTTTCCATATTAATGTTTCTTTTTGTACCTCTTGCATTTGAGCTCTACTGAAGTCTGTCCATAGCACACATTAAAGAGGCCTCATGGAAGACTTAGATGACCCATTTAATGCTGAAGGTAGTGGGCTCTTTTATTTGCTTCTCTAAAGGAAGGCTGCTGGACTTAACTGAAAATACCCAATGCAGCTTGGAAAAGGCAGCAGAGAAAACAAGGGAAGGCTCTTAGGGGAGCCAGCCTATCTTCACACTGGAGCTAGTGTTGATGACACCTCAGCAGAGGAAAGGAGTAAAACTAGGGAGTAAAACCAGAAACAATGGCATTCGGGCTATAGAAGTTGGGCAGAATTTCAGGTGGCTAGTCCAGGACTCTTCCAGCATTTCACTAAGCTCTCCCTGAGAGCAGAACCAGGAGAACATTGGACACAACCACAGACCCATTGCTGCTGTGATGACTAACTGATAGACTTGGCTCTTCTCAACAATTCAAGCTTCTAAGACAGCTCCAAAAGACTCATGATGGAAAAGGCTATCCACATCCGGAGAAAGAGTTATGGAATCTGAATATAGATTGAAGCAAACTATTTGCTCTCTTTTATTTTATTTTATTTTTGGTTTTGTTACGTTTTTCTCATGGTTCATTTCATTAGTTATCATTCTTCTTCATGATTTGATTATTGGGAAAATAAGTTTAATGTGGAGGTATATGTAGAACCCATATCAGATTACATGCCTTCTTGGGGCAAAGGAGAGGGAGGGAGAGAAAATTTAGAACTCAAAAACTGTGGAACTGAGCGCTGTAAACTAAAAAAAAATTATTTTTTTTAAAAAAGAGCTCTCCCAGAGACTCCTAGGTCCAGTTTCATTGCATGCTCAGGAAGCTGAAGAGGACGGATATTTTATACGCAGAAGGAAACCGTAAGGTCCTGCTCAGGTGGGTCTACTTGGTTTCATACCTCTGAGATCACAGGCAGAGAGGAACCAATTAACTTGAAACTGGAGGCTTCTGGTTTGAAGCCGTATAAGATCCCATATGTGGGGAGCCTGGAGAAGGAATTCCAAAGCAAAGGCAGAACAGAAAGGAAGGAGCATCTGGCAGGAGGAAAGAGCGTGGCTAGGGAATATAGCCAGCCAGTGAAGTGAATGGAGATGTGTGTGTGTGTGTGTGTGTGTGTGTGTGTGTGTGTGTGCATGTGTGTGTTTGTGTGTATAATTTCTGTTCTCTGGATTACTACAGTGACTAAGAGGTGTTGTCAGTGAAGCTGGGATGGTCTTCCACTGGGACTCCCTTATCCATTCTGAGCCCCCTTACCCTGTTATGCTCCCCTGACTGCTGGAGATCAAGAAGCGGGAGTCTAGATTTCTAGAAATTACTATGAGATTGGAGAGGACAGAAGGCTACTGAGGGAGTAATCTCATTTCTCATAAAGGGAAATGTAAAGATTTCTTAGCGTCACCTGTCATGTCAGTTGAGGAAATCAATGAGATGGCTGAAAACTAGTCCTTCTATGTTTAATGCTTTTTAAGGGATTTTTAAACCTAGCAGAAAATACCAAAATACAGAAGTTGCTATCAGCATTTGGGCATCAGAGAAATTCAAAAGTTCAGTGTTGACAAAGTAACTGTCATTCCCTAAAATTGTATTCAAAGAAATGAAAACATACAGAAGAAAAAGAAAACCAATTTTGTTTTTTTGGGTTTTTTTTTATTGCTGATCCCCTCTGATGCTCAGCAAAGTCATAACTGGTTTTAATGGCCTATAAACAAATTCAAATCTTTTTTCTCCTTTACAGATTGTAAATGGAGAAAGGAAGCAGGGTAAAAGATTGCCTTTGGTGTCCTTAATGAGGTAGGAAAGTGATTGAGGTAAGGACTTCATAGCTCAGGAGAAAACATTTCTATTTTGCTGCATGCCCTAGCAGGATACTAACATCCTGACACCATCGGGTCATAGGATCATAGGTTTAAAGCTGGAAGGGACCTTCATTGGTTTATGTTTCCCTAACCTTCACCCTGAAGAACCTATACAGGGGATTATCTCCATAATCGTCCAATTACCAGATAGCTTTCCCGGGCCAGCTCTGAATGAGGCACAGGATTGCTCCAACCTTTCAAGCCAGCATCATTTCCTCCTAGACTACTCACGTTCCCACCCCACACCCCTCCACCCCACTCCATCCATAGCTCTGTAACTGACTCACTGGGTGATTTTCCTGGAAATTGTGTATGAATTAAAGTGGAAAGCAACATGACGATGATGACAGTAGCAAAATAAGGCAACAAGGATTTATTGATGATGATCCTTAAAATCCCTTCCAGTTCTAAAATTCTATGATTCTAGGTGCCTAGCGCTGTGTTTAAGTGCTAGGGTAAGCTCCTCTCCAACTTGGTGTACACACTTGAAGAAATCAGAAGACAATCTAAGACAGGTCATATTAAGGACTAAACTTTGTGGTCAAGACAATGGATACGATGTCATCAAATAATCAACAAGTATTTTCTTCAGCAGCGTGACAAGAGAGGTTTTGAGAAATACAATACAGAAGAAAAGTGGAATAAATCAAAAGAAATAAAAGCCAAGTTGTTTTTAAGCACTCTCTTGCAGTGTGAGGGATGTGGTATGAGAGGGGTGTGGTGAGATGAGAAGGGTTCCGCTTCAGGGGGTAGGCAGTTATGACACATCCAGCAGGAGAGGGAAAGGTAACTGGGGAACAGGGTGGCAGAACTCTAAACCTTGGGAACCAAGCCAGCTCAGGGAACCTGGAAGGTGAAGAAGAATCTGTCTTGTTCAGTGATCAAGCTAAGACCTGGAAGTGAACAAGGGACAAAGCCCTGGGTTTAAGAGGTCAGGTCCCTGAGCTTGTTCGTGGTGTCCCAGGATGCTAACATGGTCAGGGGTTCAGGACTGGCTCCTTCACTGGAGGTCTTCAAGCAAAAATGAGACAACTTGTCAAAATTGTCAAGTATATTGGGATTCATGTTGAGGTTTACATTGGACCAAATGGACACAGAGATTCCTTCTGACTTGGATTCTGAACTGAAGAACATGTAAGCTTGTTGAAGGTAACGATTGCCCATTTTTGATATTGTATCCCCAGAGCGCTCTGTCAGCTACACAGAAGGTGCTTAATAAATGCTCGTTGACTGATTGGGATTTGTGTTTTCCCTAAATTTTAATGAGTCCAAAAAGCTAAATCTTAATCCCCAAGTAAAGTCACAGCCAAGAGAGCTGGAAGAGATGCATTTCAGTCCCCTGGCGCCCACCGGGCCTCAGCCATAGAATGATGCAAGAGGCTGGGCTATTGTGGCGGCTTTTGCTGCAGAGGGACTTGGGAAAGAGGGAGCCTACAGACATGAGGAGTCCACATCCTTCCCGGACTAACAGCAGGACCATGTGTGACTGTTGTATGGGAAGAACAGGACCAATTGAAGCCCCGGGGACACAGAACCAGGGAACAGGTGGAAGAGCCTGAATTGTCAGCCTAGCAACAGCGGGGGCTGCAGATGGTTCCCCCTAAACCCAGGATTCTGGGAACACAACTGACTCAGAGCAGAGCCAACATCGTTAAGAAGCTTAAAATGTTGCGCTTGGGTATTTCCCCCCTCCTCTCATCTTCCTGCTCCTTCAGACTATGTATGGAGAGAGGAGGTGGGGGAGCCTACATCTCTGTTGGAAGCCAAGGACGACGCTAGGGTTGCCTTGGTAACCATTGTTTCTATGGGTGGCTAATTAAAAGCACCTGTTCGGAACTCAGGTGGCACCAGTCAGGTGGGGAACTATAAATTTGGCTGCTTCTTCCTAGGAAAAAATGGAGATCAATTTAGATTTTCACAGCACTGAGACAATAGCATAAACTCAGGGCTAAAACCTATAAATTATAGAGCACCTTCTTAAGCTATATTTAAGGGAACCGTAAGCCCCCAAAGACATTGTTAAAAATTAATTGGGTGTGGGGCTGTTGCCCATTCAGCCCCGTATATGGTAGGAGGGAGCCTTGCATGACAGTCTTGGCTTTGGGACTTTCACAGGGGTGCTGCCTTATGTTTTTGAGACTCTGAGGACACTACCTGTTTATAGGTCCCCATCTTTGCCTTGGTGGGGGTCAGGAAGAGGTTAGTGTACAGAGATTCCCTCAGAATGTTGGTAAAGCCCATTGAACTCAGGAAGCTTTTCGATTGGCTGAGAGAGAAAGCAACCCACGAGAATTGCTTTAGGATATCCCCATATGGGTTGTACTCTCAGATAGGGTACAAATCTCTGGAGCAAAATTTGGATTTTCTCTGTGAGAGTCTATAAAGGAAGGACATATGGGCTCCAGGCCTAGAAAGGGTCAGAGGAGTAAAGATTGCGTTTATGTGCTATAATGGTGCAAAAAACTTTTATCTGCAATTTTTATTTCTTGTTATTTAGTCTCATAAAACTGAAGAGACTTAAGTGGTTATGCAGTCCCACCCCTACTTTTAACAAGTAGGAAATCTGCAGCCTCAAGGAAAGTGACTTGCCCAAAGCCTAACAGGTAGTGAATATAGGAACTAGGATTCAGTTCCGTATCTTCCCTCTCCAAATGCAGGGTTTTTTACTACTTTTTCACATCCTTAGAGTTTATCTAGTCCAGATGCCTTTTTACGTATAAACTGTAGAAAATGCACTTCCAGAGTCTAGAGTGTATAGTGACTGGGAAGGCTAAGAAGAGAAAGAAGAATCAGACAGAACGACTGGGCTTCAGTTATGGGGCAGCCACAGAAGATGGGGGAAAGGTAATCAGGGCATCTGGAGTGACGGATCTCTGAACTCAGGTAGCCAAGCAGGCTCAGGAACGAAGAATGACTGGGGCTTGGTGTGGGCCAGGAACAAACACTGCTTCCAAAATAAACAGGACAGAGAGCAAGGTTCTCTGGACCAATCCAGGGAGGAACTGCTGCCTTCACCGAGTGATTCAGGTTCAACAGGACCGAGGCACCAGACTGTATCCTGTACATCACTGTGAAGCATTTAGAGAATAAAACAAGACGGTGATTGAGTTTGCCTTCCTTGAACAAATGTAACTCCCTTAAGGCAAGGAAGGAGTCCCTGGAATCATCTGTTACTGTCTGCTGACTAGAGTATGTGTTAAAAACAACTTCTAGTTCTTTGAGGACCAGCATTTAGCACCTAACAGTTCATTGTTTAAACTTACATTTATATTATCAGTCAACAAGCATTTAGGAGGCATTTACTATATGCTGGGAAATAGCCGTGAAGAGAAGCAAGTGACAGAACCAAGATTCAAACCTACTTCTGATTGACTTTTAAGGGTGGTGTTTTATCCCCTGCCCCATGTGATTATAGTCATGATAGCTAACATTTGTATGACACCTACTATGTTCTAGATATCGTGCACTTTGCAAACATTATTTCATTTAATCCTCACAACAATCCTGGGAGGGAGGTGCTATTATTTCCATTTTACAAATGAGGAAACTGAGGCAAGCAGCATTCTAGTGACTTGCTCAAGGTCACACTGCTCCTAAGTGTTAAGAGCTACATTTGAACTCAGGTGTTCCTGACTCCAAGCCCTGGGTGCTCTATACACTGCACCACCTTTCCTCATCTTCCAGCATTACTCCTATCTTCCCCATGCATGTTCTTTGCCCTTGACTCTGACTCTGACCTATCTGAGGTTTTGGGAAGGAGCTTGTTGGACCCTTTCAAGTTCACACACATTTATTGTGGCCTCCCAAATAGGTGAGGAACTCTTTTAGGTACTGGGAGATCCCCACCCAATAGCAGCAAAAGATATGGGTGGGGGGGATTGTGTATGTGTATTAGGTAGTCATTGAGAACCTTGGCAAGACTAGATAACGGTAGCAGAGCCAAAAGATGCACTAGGGGAGAATGATACTAACTGCCAATCTTCTCTGCTCACAGGCTCATCTCCTTAGTAACTTTCTCTCCAAGTTCAAAGTCTAGCTGTTAAATTGCCCCAGTGCAGCAATCTTCTTTCCAATCAGCCCATTCCCAACCTGGACTAACACCAGGGAGAAGATTAACACCAGAGAAATCTCTACTCCCTGTGGGGAAGTGATCTGGCTTCCTTTCCCTCTCTAACTCAAGCCAGGAACTTAGACAAATTAGTTAATAGTCATGCAATTTAATAAGAGTGTCAAGTAACGTCAAAAGAAATGGATAGACATTAAAGCTGAATTGCAGCTTGGGCTATGATTTTTTTCCTTTTGTCCCTACAGGTCGAAGTAGGAACAGGAAGCAGCATGTCAGTAAGGGAGCAGGAGCTTTTCCAGGCAGCTCCCCACATAAGCCAAGGGTCAAAAAGGGCTGTGCCTTGGACTTCTTGGTTCTGCCTACTCTATTCTCTGCCCTTTCTGTCGGCCCCTTGGCTCCTCTGCCTTGTGCCACTCTCAGCTCATGCTCTCTGCACCTTCATCTCGTGCCCACTCTGTCCCAAGACCTCAGCTCCCCTGTTTTGCCTGCCTTCAGTTTTAGGAGGTCAGTACTCCACTACCAAGCTCCCTGCCAGGTTTGGTAGGAGAATCCTACAACTCTAGATGGCCCCATTTTCTTCTGTTCGCCTATCTCTCCACGTGGCTTCCCCTCGATGGGAAAAGCCCAGAAACCTGGGGAACTCTGGGTAATGCATTCTCACCAAGATGCATGCAAGTGTCATTGACCTTCAGTCCTCTGAAGTCTTTATTGTTGCAGGGAACTGACTGCCCAAAAGTATACTTTACAACCCTACAATTTAATAAAATCTCCCAGAACCAAGTGTTTCAACAATCTGGCTAGCAGCTGTTGTGTGGGTGAAAGACCAACACAAGCCCAACAACAAGAATGCTACCAGCACGCTGCAAAAGCACAGGTTCTTTTGATCTGCTTTAGTAAGGAAAGCAACGTTAAAGGGTTGACAAGCTTACTTTAATTCAGCATACAAATATCATTCACTTAGTTCAGGGGAAAAAACCAGCACCATGAATTTCAGAGCAAAATACAAACAAAGTACAAACATCGACAGACAAACCTCGTCCCAATACATAGTTACCAGAGTTTAACAAAGTCTCAGCATCCGGGTTACAAGCTGGAGGGCTCTTAGCTACAGCTGCCCGGAGTATCCGCATCAGCACCACCGAGAGTGAGAGCCCTGCGAAAATGACTCTGTCTTCTCTTCTTAAAGCATTTCAGACGTCATCAAATGTCATCTGAATGACCAGAACTTAGGCTCCTAAGATTGGCTCTGGAGTTAGCACCTCCCCTTAGTTAGCCCCACCTTGGGCCCCACCTTAGTTACCAATCCACACCCACATAGGTTTTACATCTAATAGGGGTTTGGGCCTGGGGCTTAGCACCTAGTAAGACTCAATGAAATACACTGAATTAACAAAAACCAAACTCTTCAAGGGCACTTGGTTGAACTAAGTGCTAAGAGCCCATTTTGCTTACCAACACACCAAGCAAGCTACATCTCCCCCCAGAGCTCCAGTGTGCCCTGAGGAGTTTGTAGGTATCTCTTCTCTTTGCCATTGGCTTGAGGCCACACAGGTGTGAGGCTGTGTCTGTTCCCCATTTATTGGGGACCTTTGACTAACACCCCAGTTCCATTTAACCACGTAGCTGCAGCAATTAGTTTTTCTGAGGGAAAATATTCTTCAAAGATAAAGCAAGAATAAATGTAGATATGTTTTCCTCAATCCCTCTGGAGCATACTCTCCCTTTCACCACCTAAATTTTTTAGGTAGAAGACTCAAAACTGATTTCAGCTCATACATAGCATTGGTCCCACCAAATTCCCATCCCATTGCAGCATGAACCCAGGGTGCCTTCCATTAGGCTGGAGTCCCAAAGGTCACTCCTAAAAATACCTCCTGGCTCCTCAGGATGTCAATGCTGCAAAACCCAGCCCGGATTCCAACTATCAGATTCTCATGATTGGAGAACTCTCCTCCCTGCACTTATAACACGAAAAGAGTGAACAAAAAAGCCAAAGACTCAGGCCTATTTCTTGAAGGGCCATATGACCTCAGAGACAGGGAAGGATGCCTAGAGCCCCTTACCTGATGACCCTTCACCAGATGCTATGAGAGAAAGACTCAGGAACACCCGTTTGACCAAGATTTAAAGTATGACCCAGTAACTCATAACTCCTATCATAATCTCCCAGGAGGTAGATTACTTATGCAATTAAAAAACTAGATAGTCATTGTTAATAAGAATGGGTGTAAATATGGATTTAGATCCACTTTTGTTGACAATGAACATTTTCATAACCTCCTGGATAATTTTGATTTTTTTTTTGGCTGACTTCCTATCAGATCTGCTTAGAGTATCATTTTTCACAAATTCTTAATGTAGCTGATAAAGTCAGCTCTCCCATTTTCTTGTTCTATTGTACTTCTTCACAGAAATCTTTTTAAGCTGCATGTTCATTCTGTGAAGGTTCATTAAGGTAGAATTAGATGTAATCTGTAAATTTGCTCAGCTGGGCAGATGCAAACTGCAATATGTCACAGAGTACAAAAGCAAACAAAAGAGTCAGTCCCTTTAAATTATGGACCTCCCCTTCTTCCCTCAGACTACCTCAAGTACTATATATAACAAGTGACAGTCTGAATGGGCATTGCCTCAGTCAAACTGAGATCTGGGAAAGACCTTAACTTCAAAAGGTCAAGGTCTCCAACTGCATCCAGGGCCATCTCCAGGCATCCTGATCTACATCTGGCCACTGGACCCAGATGGCTCCAGAGGAGAGAGTGAGGCTGGTGACTTTGCACAGCCCTCTCTCACTTAAGTCCAACTCACTTACAAGTCATGGCATCACCTTCCTGATGTCATGGTCCTCTTTGAGAGCAAAGGGCAAACAATAATAACCTGATGTGCACTGAATGAGGGCATTAGTGTAGATCTGTATAATAAATATTAGCAAACTTAATTTTTTTAGATTAAAAATAGAAGTTTTAATATTTTCGTCCCAGCATTTGAATGGGTTGACTTACATACTCCTGGGGTGTATGCAGCCCATATTAGAGATCACTAGTCTCTGGGCAGTCACAGGGATTGTGGGTAGAGCTACTTGTCATTCTCGTTACAGTAACGAAGCAGTATTGATTTGGTTTCGTTTCCTGACTAAGAGGTGAACAGAGTGTGAAAGAGTTTGTGATCTGCGAAACGCAGATGGCAAGATGCCCACCCTGGCCAGTACAGTGGATGAGTCAATGAGGAGAAGCATAATCATGGGGTCTGGGAACAGCTACATATAGAGAATGGAGGTGAGGATTGACTTGCCAATTTGGGCAGCTCTGCCGCAGAGTGAATCCTAAAACTAAATGGACTAAGATTTGGAGGCAGAGGGGTCACGTGGAAGTCCAGGTCAGAAGAAAGATGGCTGTTCATGGTGGGGAGAAGCAGCAGCAGTAGGATAGCTGACAAGTTACAAAGCAGAACAAAGTTAATTCCTCTTCCCTTCTGGCAACCTTCAAACATTTAATGACTGATGAGGGAGTTCTCCCTAGAAAGTGAAGAGCTCAGGCCTCTCTAACCTCTGAGCCTCACTTTCCTCATCTGTACGATGGGAATGCCCATTGTTACCCACGACATAGAGTTATTATAATGAAAATGCTTTGTAAAGCTTCAAGCTCTGTAGAACAGGAGGGATGATTATTGCAAAAGTCAACATCCTTCTGTAGCTGTGATGTCTCTTTACAAATGAATATCCCGACTTTGGGAAAGATGCTCTGAGTTGACAAATGGCTTCTACTCTGATTAGGCTCTGATTCTGTAAATGAATCCCCAGCAGGTGTCCGAACCTTATTGATATATTATTCATTATTTCCAGGGGGTGGAAAAAGAAGACACTTTTTTTCCCACTACATTACATTTCTTAATAAAAATGGAATCCTCTTTTGTTCTTATCTCCATCCCACGGGGCAGATCCCCTCAGTAGAATCACAATAGCAGATGTGATCTCCAACAGATAAGCGAGCAGTACAAGTCTTTAAGAGACAATTATAAGAGAATCAGCAGGTTTTATCTTGTAACTTTGCTGGAAAGATCTAGAATTTTAAAAAGGCTTTCTAAATGTTTCTGGTTTCCTATTTAAAGTGGGTTATGTCAAGTCATTTACTCTGAAAATTTAGGACTTTTCAAAGGGAATTTCCTTAAATATCAAAATGTTCACTTGTAAGAACAGTCCTGAAGGAGGATTTAAGCTTTTTACTTATATTTTTTGCTGTTATTTGCCTTTGTTGGAGGCCTAAGTAAAAATCCATTTGGCATGGTCAATGTGTTGATTCATTTTCCCACACTGCTTTCTTCTCCCTCTTTTTCTTTGTTAACAAAGAATGGGTCTCTGTATAGGGAAGAACAGATATATATATATATATATATATATATATATATATATATATATATATATATATATATATTCAGTAATAAATGTGGTATAAAAACAAAGGATATAAATAAAAGGAAGATAAATATTTTAAAAGAAAAAGTCCATATTACACTTTATTAAATACTCGGTTATAAGCTTGATCAAAATGCAGGATGCTTTGTTTAGTGAAATATTCTGGTTAATAAAGGCAGCTAGGTAGCACAGTGGATAGTGTAACAGACATGAAATCAGGAAGACCTGAGTTCAAATCTGCCCTTACTAGCTATGTGAGCATAAGCAAGTCATTTAACTTCTGTTTGCCTCAGTTTCTTCAACTGTAAAATGGGGGTTATAGCACCTACTTCCCAGGATGAACGTAAGGTTCAACGGGGATATTTGTAAAGCACTTTGCACATCTTAAAGTTTTATATAAATGCTGGCTATTATTATTAATAATAATATCAAACAGTTGAAGACTTGCTGTTGAAAGTGCATGGATCACCAACTCTCAAAAAGGCACAAAAATATTAAATTCCTTTACCACTAAACTGTGCAGAACATAATTGGAATGCAATCTTTTCTTGCATTTGAGTCTGAAGATGAAGGACTCCCTCATTCCCAGTCAGTGACATGATGCAGTAAAGGGCCATCTTTAGAGTAAATGGGGCATCGTATGTCCACTCCACCCCTGACACACATGCCCCTTTAAGTCATGTGACCTGAAGAAATGGACCTAGGTTCTTGACCTTTTCCTTCCTCCTTTTCTGTTCTAGGTGCAGGGAGGGAGTCTCTCACCCAGAAGCCTGAGCCACAGGGATCTGGGAATTCAGGAATCCAGCCCAGGAACTCTAGCAAGCCCAGTAGTGAAACCCTAGAGAACAAAGGGGAAGAGACCATTAGCCTAGCAGGGCTTTGATTTTTAAACTTGGTGGGACTAATGCCATGTAGGGACTGAGCTAAACTCGGAGCCTAATCCTCCTTTCTTCCCTAAATATCGGAATGGTGTAGGAAGAAATTGTGTCCCCAAAGTTAGGAGAAAGTATTTGTTCATTCGTTCTCGTGCTATATTTGAAGCAAATACCTCTTTCTAAAAGCTAATCTAATGTCGAGTGGTTAAATGGAAATAGGGTGCTAGGCACTAGTCCCCTAGAAAGTGAAGTAACCTAATCAGTAGAGGCTTGAGTAGATCACAGAAAAATAACTCCATAATCCCCTCAGGCTACCAGGGAACCCTGAGGCAGAGAGAGCTAAATGACCCTTAGGCAGTCATGACTAATAGTAACAGTTTTTAATAGTTTTACTAATAGTAAAATGTGCCTCCTGCCTCTTAGCAGAGAGGGGATAGATGAGAGGTATGGGATTGAGATCTATGTTTTCCTATGTGCCCAATGTGTTGATTTGTTTTGAATGACTGTACTTATTTGTTATAAGGGGGAGCCTTCGGTGGGTGGTGCTGTGGAGTGAGTGGACAATAACAGTGATTTTTTCTTATCATCAAAAAAAAAGTGTAAAAAGAAAAACATATGGTTGCTCTCCAGATAAAGGACCCTCATTATCTTGTGAGTCTCCAGGTTTCATCATGGGGCACAAGGGGGAAACCTTGAAGATGGATTGGAAGAGGAATGTTTCATCCCTGGGCCAATGGACATTCAATACTTCAACCAATCAAGATCAAGCACATTCAGGTATGCGTTTCTGGCCTCACAGGGAAAAGAATAGGACTGATCTAGAGGACTGAATGAGACAGGCTCCCAGGAGAGACTGCTAACAATTCCAGTTGTGGAAAATGACCTCAACAAGTAGGGGCCTGAATATTAAATTTCCTGTGTGAATATTTACACCTTGGAAATCAGGCTACAAATCAGAGATTGATTTCCTTTTTTAAAATTAATTAATTATTTTTTTTAAGTTTACAGCAGTCAGTTTCACAAGTTTTTGAGTTCCAAATTTTCTCCCCCTCACTCTCCTTCCCCCTCTCCCCCCCTCCAAGAAGGCATGTAATCTGATATAGATTCTACATATACCTTCACATTAAACTTGTTTTCCCAATAATCAAGTTGTAAAGAAGAATTACAACCAATGAAATGAACCATGAGAAAGATGTAACAAAACCAAAGATAAAATAAAATAAAATAACAAAGAAAAAAAAGAGAGAGCAAATAGTTTGCTTCAATCTGCATTCAGATTCCATAATTCTTTCTCTCAATGTGGATAGCCTTTTCCATCATGAGTCCTTTGGAGGTGTCTTAGAACCTTGCCTTGTTGAGAAGAGTCAAGTCTATCAGAGTTAGTCATCACAGAGGCAATGTGTCTGTGGTTGCTTACAGTGTTCTCCTGGTTCTGCTCCCTTCACTCATCATCAGCTCATATAAGACTCTCCAGCTTCTTATGAAGTCCATCTGCTCCTCATTTCTTACAGCACAATAGTATTCCATTACCTTCATATACCACACCTTGTTCGGTCATTCCCCAATTGATGGGCATCCCCTTGATTTCCAATTCTTTGCCACCGCAAAAAGAGCTACTATATATATATATATATATATACACACACACATATAGTACATATATATGTGTACATATATATGTGTGTGTATATATATATATGTATTTTGTACATATGGGTCCTTTTCCCTCTTGTGTGATCTCTTTGGGATACAGCCCTAGAAGTGATATTGCAGGGTATCAAAGGGTATACACATTTTTATAGCCCTTTGGGCATAGTCAGGGATCGATTTCTTGTTGGGTTGAGTCTAGGCTATGGATTCACAAACCAGGACAGCTGCTTGACCACCACCACCGAACCATGGTTTTTATATTTTTAAATACAATAAAACTTTATTTTCAAATGTAAAAACCTTTCTCAGCTCATTGGGTTGTAGAAAAATAGGAATTAGACTGATTTAGCTGACAGGTCATACTTTACTGGATCCCTTGTCTTAGACTTAAGAAAGTGATAGAGGAAATGTTGATAATGCAGATGAAACTTAAAAGTGCGTCGATTATTTTTGGCGAGCCAGTTAAACATTTCCCAGCATACCCTTGCCAGTAAGGAAAGAAGCATCTGCCTATGTGAGTGGTGTTGAAGGACTTCTGAATTACTTGACAGATCTGTCTAGCATTAAGTCATCCTGAGAAGAGAGGAAGTCTTTTGCATTAAAAACTGTTTAGGAGATCATTAAAATGTGAAATTTCCCCCACACACTTTTTTAAAATGGTTTATATCACTTCTAATTTTCCCCAAATTTTTTTTTAAAATTATGAACTTGATAAACACCAACAAATATGGTTATGTGGAAATAACCACCATCTGCCCTAGTTTCCTCCTCTGTAAAATGGGGATAATAATAGCACCCACCTCCCAGCATTTTTATTGAACCTCGTGAGCAAAGGAGTCACCAAGTAAGACCAAGAGGAAATGACCAAAGTTAGCAAGCCTTTTGGAATGCCTCCGCAGCCAACCAATGACTCTCCTCCTTAACATATTGTTAGCCCATGTGTTATGGAATGTCCACCCATGGGTGGACCTCCATTCCTGGAAGCAACTCCTAGCCTCCTTCATATAGAGAGACACTATTTGAGGAACTCAGTGCTTACACCAGACCACCATTCCACTTATGGCAAACAAGTTCAATTCCATGTCATCAAGATTGTTCATTTTTATCTTTTATAATAATCTCTAAAAAGATAATATTAAAAGAGGAGGGATTATTTTGCTGTTCAAGTTGAAACTCACGAAGTGTATGAATCTAACTGACTTTACCCTTGGGGCCAAGTTCGGGTCCTTAGCTTCATAATCTGGAGACTTGATCTTCTCAGAACATGTAGAGGTGGTAGGGCTTTGCAGGCCAATAAACCCAACCAAACTCATGAGATACCACACTGCTTAATAGATCAGAAGGCAGTTTATTAAGTTAAAATAGAAATATGCCTCGAAGAAAAACTAAGACTAATTGCCTGCCTAGGACACTCCCTCCCACTGGTTAAGTCCACTCAGAAGACCCATTTACAGAGTCAGGAAGTTGCTTGATGAGCATTGAATTAGAGAAAAGAGGGTTGGATTTTCCTGAGGCATATTTTCCTCAAAGGATGGTAGCTTAATCAGTTGCCCTTCTCCTAAGGGATATTTCTAACCAGAAAATGGAAACATCTCTGATTCAGAGAACTATTCATCCCTGAATGATGCTTAGAGAGACATAAACACATTTTTATTCTTTGACCTTTCATTTTCCCTACACTTTCTGCAGACTCCCATACTCTGTTGCTAGAGTATTACCTGGGAATGTTGTAGTGAATTAGAGCACAGTTTATGTTGTACTAATTACATTTTAGGGTGGTATCTCCCTATAAAGTCACGTGGCATGTTAAATAGCAACTTTGAAGGAAGACCTAAAAGTCTAAGCCAGAGGTGGGGAACCTGTGGCCTTGAGGCCACGTGTGGCCCTCCAGGTCCTTGAGTGTGGCCCTTTGACTGAATCCAAACTTCACAGAATGCATTAATGGTGTTTTATTTTTTTCCTATTACACGCAAAGATAGTTTTCAACATTCATCTTTGTAAGATTTTGAGCTCCAAATTTTTCTCTCTCCTTCCCTTCCCTCCTACCTCTCCAAGACAGCAAGCAATCTGTGAAGTTTGGATTTGAAACACTGGAAGTTTTTAAGCAGAACATGTCTTATCAGTCCTGGCATTCTACCTCACCTCTACCCTTGGCTTCTCTGGTTGGAGGGTGGAGCCATAAATTCCAAGCTTCCATTTAAGGAGGAAGCTCAGCTCAGACATCCCTCATCTCTCACTTGGCTGCCTTACCTTGGGATTTCTCTGACTGACTTCTCCGCCATGCCCTGTGTCGAGTCCCTTCTCCTCCTCCTCCACCAACTTGTCAGCTTCCTTCTGTGTGTTGTCTTCACCCCATTCGCATGTAAACTCTTTGAGGACAGAGATTATCTTTCTTTTTTCATATTTGTATCCCCAACAGTTAGCATGGTACCTGACACATAGTAGCATTTAATAAATGTATATTGACTATTAATCTAGATAAATGGAGCAGTAGATTGGGTGCTGGGCCTGGAGTCAGGAAGACTTATCTTCTTGAGTTCAAACCTAGTCTCGAGTACTTACCAGCTATGTGACCTTAGGCAAGTCACTTAACCCTGGTTGCCTCAATTTCCTCATTTATCAAATGAGCTGGAGAAAGAAATAGCAAACCACTCCAGTGTCTCTGCCAAGAAAAGTTCAATTTGGGTCACAAAGAGTCAGACACTACAGAAACAATTTAGCAGCAGCATTAATTATTAACTACCTGTTGGTGTCACAGCTATGAGAGACCAAGGAATGGGATGCAAATCCCCTTGAGTCTAAGCTTTGTGGAATCTCCTCGACTCAGAACTTCTCCGGCCCATGCTATAGGCAATGCCCTGAAACTAAGGAGTTACTGCTCAGGCGGTTCTCATTCCAGACCCGACCCAACTGAAGAGCAATTCAATGCTTTCCCCACGATGTTTGTTCCACTGTCTAGTAAGTGGGCCATCCCAGATCTGATGGATGTTTTCCTGTCACATGATGCTAAACCTTCAAAGAAGCCTTCCCTTTCTTAGCTGGTGCTTTAGGAAGTCTTGAGGCCCTATTCAAAAATCAAAGCTTCATTTCTGCTAATAACAGAAAATCCAGACGGTGCGAGGAAGAGAAACCTTGGTAACAGCAAATAGTTACCACTCATATCACAACTGCTAACACCAGCACTAAGCCTCAAAATCAGAATCCTAGAAATCTGAAGCTTAAGAAAGCCTTAACCCTAGGGGACAGCTAGGTGGTGCAGTGAGTAGAACACCGGCCCTGGAGTCAGGAGGACCTGAGTTCAAATTCGGCCTCAGACACTTGACACACTTACTAGCTGTGTGACCTTGGGCAAGTCATTTAACCCTGCCTTCCCCCCTACAAAAAAAAAGAAAAGAAAACGAGATGGAAACACCTTTCTTTGTAGTTTTTCCCCCCCAAGTGGCTACTGATGCTATTTGCAACCAAATATTCGTGATGCCAACTGGGGGAAGACAGGAAAGAACAAAGGATTGATGCTTTTGAATGACAACTGAAACAATAGAAGCTGACTCTGTGCCAGATGGCTGCTAGATTCTGTTTGTCAAAGTTCCTCATTGAAAAAAGTGGGTGTCACTGGAGACTGTGAAAAGCACAAAGAAAGATAAACAGAGATGCCCCAAGCCCTCGAGAAACTTGCAATCTAAGAAAGAAGAATCTAGCAGTGAAAAAAGGATTCTTTTGCCATAGTTCTTGTGTATATTATTTTATCCATTCTTCTTTTTTCACTTTGCATCGCTTCTCTCCATATCCATCACGTTCATTGCTTCTTAAAGCACAATATGTCCCATTATATGCATCTACAAAACTCATCTAGCCCTTACCCAGTCGATGCACATCTACTTAATCCCTTTTTTGCTTGTGTGAGAGTTACTGAGCATGTATCATCACACCCCCCATTAGACTGTTCCCTGGAAGTAGAGATTGCGCTATTTTTTTATCTTTGTGTACTAAGAACCTAACACAGTGCCTGGCACAAAGGATCACAGGAACATAGATCACCACTGGTAGCCATGCAACTACAACTCACACTCAGTTCTAAGGGTAATCTTGATATGAGGGAAATACACTTCTACGTTCATAACTATAGTTCTTGAGCCCCCACCAGTATGCTTTTTATTTACACAAATCAGTCACAGTGATACTATTAACTATCAAACATGAAATGCTTTCCAAAGCAGAAGGCACAAAAAAAACCCCAACAACAAATTACAACAGTGACAATCTGGACCATGCTCTCCCATCTATGCACACAATGTCTATGAAGGATGGTGTGGGAAGAGAGTGGACACATACTTATAGAAATCTAGCAGTGAGATACATGGGTAGGGAAACCCATGAGCTCGGAGAGACTCATAACTTGGACTGCAAGCCTGGATATGAGTGGTCTCTTTAGGAAATAGTCTGTACCATGTGTCACCTACTCATCTTATGAGTCCTTTCTTGCCATGGTCTGAAGAGCTGCCTAGTTCTAGTCCCTTGGCTGGCTCCTGAGGAAGTATGGCATTCTTTCAGTGAAAAGCAATTCCCTTTCATTCTGAAATCTGCAAAGTTATTCAAATTCTTTCTCTGGACTTTAAAAGGTTTTACCCTCTCAAACCCTAGAGGACTCCCACAAGCTGTGATGGTGCCCAAGAGCAAGATAACCTTTGGAACCATCCAGCCCTTCTCCTTTTCTCTTTCGGACAGCTGAACTTTCAATCAGACCAACTCCCTGCATCAAAACCTTTAGGCAGCTCTATAGTCAACCCTAGGTCAGCCTTTAGTCTCGGCTTCTATCTGCCTCTCAGTTCCTACACTTGTCTTCTAGCTCTTGGCTTCTGATGTCTACACGTCTCTTGTCAATTTCTTTAATTGCTCTGATCTGGCTTCTAATGTCTCAAATCAGAGCCTCCTCATGAGTAGACATTTATTTCTAATTTAGGTTGAAAACCCCCAAATTCTCACCTCTGTCATACATGACACAAATTTTCAGGACACAATAGTCCCATAGTCCCTAATCTTTGATTCAGTTTCCCAGCAATAAACTTTAAAGTCCTAAAGACAATCATATTCAAATTAACTGCTTAATTAATTAAACAGTGCACTGCCTCCATGTCTACTATTGGTACCTTTTCCATTTGAGGGGCTATTCTCTTTCAAGTCCTCCAAGGATTTTTGCCTGAGGGGATGCTTTTCTCTGCATTTCATGTAAAATGTCCTTTCTCTGTCCCTTTCAACAAGTGAAATATCCACATAAGAAGGGGGCTATAAGTATTTATATATTATGAATTTATATTCCTTGAAGTCAGGGACTATTTTTGCTTGTCTTTCTTTGCATTCCCACCACTTAGCACATTGCCTGGCATATAATAAGCTCTTAATAAATGCTTTTTGATTAGAGGAATGACCCAAACCCTACACTTTACCCACTGTATGTGTGTGGGATTTTTCAATTGAATCGAATTCCTGGGTTGAGTAGACTTCACAGCAGAGGACTTCTGTGATCTATTCTAACCTAAAGGTATTTCATTTCAAATAGGTGAAAAGGGTGGAATGGATTTTCCCCATTGGCTTGGCCAGT
This sequence comes from Trichosurus vulpecula, assembly GCF_011100635.1. Lineage (NCBI taxonomy): Eukaryota > Metazoa > Chordata > Mammalia > Diprotodontia > Phalangeridae > Trichosurus > Trichosurus vulpecula. Next base: position 302,921,256 of record NC_050576.1, on the reverse strand, counting down.
GCCTAGAATGGAATTAGGTTTCTGATCCCATTGAGAAGATCTATACAAGAAAGGTCCAACTGCTATATAGAACATGCTGTGCATTATACATCTGCATCCTGCTGTGGACAGGATGGCAGAACAAAAGACAGGCCAATGTGGAACTCTGGGCTACTTTCCAGTGGGTAGAGGGGTGGGAAGAGGTTTCTCACAGCATGAGATATTGACAGAGTCAGCCAACTATCATGAAACCACCTGCTTTTACACAGTCTTGGCTCCATTGCAAAGCCCTGGTTCATAGCAGCTAATCCATTCTATTCCTTTGGCTGTGAATGAATGGTCTACATTTTCCTCCATTAAGTGGTCAAAAATACACTACTAGAAGGCATAGATGGGAATATAAGTACAGCGAATACAGTAATTTTGTTTACTTGTGGGAGGGAAGGTCTCTGGCTTCACTAGCCCCATCTGAGATAAAGACAATGGTCAAGTAAGATAATGTATGTAAAGTGCTTTGGAAATCTTAAAGTGATCTAGAAATGCAAGCTATTATTGTTATCGAAGCCCTTTCCTGCTTTGCTCCCAGGTTGATATGCTTGTCAATCAGGAGTATTATGGAAGTTGGAAACAATTTCCTCACCTTGTTTCCACTCACATCTTTTGTAATTTTCCTAAGTGGAGTCCCTGGGCTGATTTAAAGAGGACTTAGGTGCTTATACTCCTATATCATGAAGCCATTTATCTAAATTCATAGAGAGCTATAGTTGTATGGATAATAACCTATTTGGTCAAAGGGTGAGATCTTTAGCTCTGGAAGTTTAAAAATAAAGTCCTTCATGACCTATCCCCATCCCACCTTTCTAATCTTTGCAATTTGCTCCCCTTCTGTATGCTCTCTGACCTAGCTATGCAGGCTTTGCTGCTGCTCCTCATACATTGACTCTCATCTCCATCCCCGTTCCAAGCCTGGAACATCCTCTCTCCTCACCTCTGCATCTTAGCTTCCCTGGCTTCTTTCAGAAATCAGCTCATATCCCACCTTCTGCAAGAAGCCTTTTCTGGTCTCCCCTCAACTTCCTTCTGTACCTTCTTCCCTCTGAAACTGCTTTCCATTTATGCTCTGTACATCTTGTATGTGTAGCATGCACAACAGTTGTTTGAATGCTGTATCTCCACCCCCACCCCCCTTAGAATGTGAGGTTTTTGAGGGCAGGGACCATGTTTTTGCCTTTCTTTGTATTCCTAGTGCTTAACATAGAATCTTGCACACAGTAAGCATTTAAAGAATGCTTATTGACTGACTGATTTCAAGCTTCACAGTTTCTAGAAATGGGGAAGGAAAGTCCAGAAAAGACACAAGATAGAAGGGAAGATTGTTGGTAGGTGTAACAGGCCCTGTTTCCCTCTTCTCTCTCCTCTGGTTACATGTGTAAATATTCTTTTCCTGATTCCAGTAGACCAGATGGGAGCTGGGGGCGAGGGGTGGGGATGCCTTGGCTTCCAGAAAGGTAGGATTCATCACTGGATTAAATCCTCTGATTGGCTGCTGAGCTCAGACTCTGTGGGTAAACTAAAGAAGCAACCTAGCCCTTAAATGCTTATTTTTGGTTCAAAGTATGATCCCTCAAAAAGTGGTAGCTATAGATTCAATAAAGCCATGGATCCTTGAAGCCCACCTAGCAGGAAGCTATACCTAAGGAGAATTTGATGAGGACTGATGAAGGTGAAGAGATGTCCCTCTGCCAGCAATTGTACCCCTTTGCCATATATATTCCCTATTGTGTGCCCCAATACCTTTGTGCGTAAAATGTGAGTCCACTCTCCACATGGGTTTTAGCATTGAGAAAAGCAAAGGTTGGTTTTGTATTTGAAGCATTGATTTTGCATTTGATTTTCTTCTGTAATTGATTTTGTCCTATAACTGCCTAAGTCATGGTTCTTTCCCTCTGAATTTAGCTCAGAAATTCAGCTGGCCTGTAAGGAATTAAGTTTGGAAATCCAGTTCTCTTGCTAAATGCTGTTCTATTCTTGCCTCAAAAAAATTTTCTATCCTTGGGAGATGTGGGTAGACACCAGGGCGTCTGATCTAGTATCTTTACACCACCAGGCTGTCCTTCAAGGATGTCTAGTTTTCTATCCAAAAAAGTCTGACCCAATATCTTTGACTTTGCATGTAGATTCAAACAACGAACATTTCTCAGTCACAGGAGGGAAGGAGGAGGTTGTTGCTAGCCCTCGTTCTGAACTTCCAACCAATCATATTGTCCCCCATGCCTCAGCTTTGTAACTAATGTTGTCTTCAATCCCATGATGTCATTTACCCTATTGGTTCTTTGTTCTAACCTTATGAAAATGGATTAAGTCATCTCAAGGTCTTTGAAGCAAGCCATTGACCCCTTTATTAATAGGTTCACAGCCTGTTAATAAACCATTATCATGCTTGGAGAGAATGTGCCTCAGTCTACCTTTGTTGAATTTCACTACATAAAGGAATAATTCTCAGAGAATCCCTCTTCTAAAAACTGATGAAGTCTGACTGATCAATTGTTCATGGGGATGTACCACAGAGGGCTCCTGAGGGACAGCACTAGAAAACCCAGCCTCTCGGGGTTACCTGCCTAGAATCCTGAGAATAGAGTACTATGTCACCCCTCTGAGGACCCACAAATGTGAATACAAGTTGGAAGAGTGGGACTGGAAGGGGATGTTACACAGATCAGAGGAGAGATTATCACTAAAAGCAGAGCCAAGTTTTTGGACTAAGAAAGACCAGAGTATTTTCCAGACTTTAACATCTTCTCTTTGTACCAATTAAAATGCTAAAAAGTACAAACAAAACAGAGAAGTAGGATAACTGATAGGAATATCATAGTCCATGTGGGTAAATGGAACCTCTCTACATAAAAGCAGGCCAGGGCTTGCCTAGGGCTACTGCTTTGGGCTACTGCTTTTGTCATAGGGCTATATCCTAGGTGTTGTCACTTTCACTGGTAGAATCGGTAGTAACTGGCCCAAAGCCAGAAACCCATGCAGACCTGATAAAACCTGTCTCATCTTATAAGTACCTGTCAGCACATTTCTTTAGCCTTCTTTCCTGTACTTTGGAAGTGAGACAAAGGGCCAGCTGATTGTACCTCAAAAACTCCATCCCAATAAACCTGGATTCAGATGTGTCAGTTTTTGTGTATATTACATTTCATTTTTCTAGTTTGATCTCTAGTTTGACTTGGCCCAAAAATCACCCCTTTATGAAGAATTCGCTACTAAATAACAGGGCAAACCAATAACACACACACACACACACACACACACACACACACACACACACCTCCCAATTCAGTCAGTTAACCTATCTAAACCTCTATTTCTCCTCATGTTGTTTAGTTGTTTCAGTCACGTCCGACTCTTCATGACCCCACTTAGGGTTTTCTTGGCAAAGATACTGGAGCAGTTTGCCATTTCCTTCTCCGGCTCATTTTACACAAGTCAGACAGACAGGGTTAAGTGACTTGCCCGGGGTCACACAGCTAAGAAGTATCTGAGGATGGATTTAAACTCAAGTCTTCATGATTCCAAGTCCAGTACTCTATACATTGTACCACCTACCTGCTCCTCCTGGTATGTAAATTGAGGATAATAACGTCTGTCTAAAAAGAAAGCATGGTATAAAAAGCCAGCCTCAAAATCTGGAGGACTGTCACTTAACCTACAAGTGCCCCAGGCAAATCTTTAACACTATAAATTGCAGAGTTGGTTCTTTCTATCTGCTTTGGTAGGAATTTCCTTACTAGAAGTTCTCTATAGGAAATCACAGGTCCAATTAAAAAAACGTTAACAACAACAAAACAAAAAACCCTCTGTCCTATGTATTTACAGGGTTGTTCCAAAAATCAAATAAGATAATAGGATGTGAAAACATGCTTAAATTGTAAAGTGTTACCATGTTATACTTATATAAAGAATGTTAATAAAGAAGAAAATGTTCATCTCCACTGAGCACGATGCAGGAGGAAACACAACTTTCAAGAGGAATAGTAAAGAGGAATTTTTTGATAGTAAGGGTGGTTAAATGCTGTAATAGATTAATTACTAAGTGTGGTTATGGCTTCTTCTTTAGATTTCTTTTAAAATAATCTTGATCTTTACTGTTGGGATGGTTTAAGTAGAATCTTGCCCAAAGGGTAGAGTTAATATAGTAGACTGTATCCCAACAACTTCTCCAAATTATAAAATTTATGAAATTGTAATTTACAAAATTTTACCTTTTGTAATTAAAATACCCCCAGGCTACAAGTACAGGAAGAAGAAAGTGTCGTCAAAATAAATTAAATTCTTGACTTTCTTTACTTTCAAAAACATTATATTGATATATTTTATTTTTCTGTTTCCCAATAGATACTTCTTCCCTCCCTCTTCCAGTCATCCCTAATTTAAAAATAAAATTAAAAAGAGGCAAAAAAAGTTCAGCAAAACTAATCAACTTATTAACGAAGCCTAATAGCATGCGCAATGATCTATACCCATAATCTTTCACCTCTGCAAAGGAAAGAGAGTGGTGCACACATATGTATCTGTTCTTTGGGGGGGTCAAGACTGGTCATTATAATTACACTGATTTGGGTTTCAATTTATTTTCTGTCCTTTCTATTTACATTGTTGTAGTCATCTTGTATGTTGTTTTCTTGACTCTACTTACTTCACTTTGCATTGATATATGTTTTCCCATGCTTCTTTGTATACTTCATGTCCATAATATCTTACAGAGAAGTAACATTCCATTAACTTCGTGGACTGCAATCTACTTATCTCTTCCCCAGTTGATGGGTTTCTACTTTGTTGCTGGTTCTTTGCTAAAAAAAAAACAAACAAAAAAAAAAAACAAACCTGATGCTATAACTATTTTGGTCAATATAAGGTCAACTTTTTTTTATATCTTTGACCTCCTTGAAGTATGTGCGTAGCAATGGAATTTCTGGGTCCAAGGATATGGACATTTTAGTCAATTTCTTAGTATAGTTTCAAAATACTTTGCAGAATAATGCATAGTTCCACCAACAATGTTTGTATCTTTCAACAATCCTGCTGACATTGACTGTTCTCTTCTTTGCCAAGTATTCAGGGCAGTAGCTAAAACTTCATAGTGGGTTTGAGTTGCATTTCTCTTATTATTAGTCATTTAGAGCAAATCTTTCAGTTTTCTTACTAATAGAAGACAGATGTAGCAATACTTAAAGTGAGTAACCAAAAGAAAGTCACGAGGTCTCATGTGTTCTCAGAATCACAGAATTGTTCAAAGCACTTTCAGATCCTTTTAGTTAGCCCTCATAACAATCACAGGAGATGGAATGAGCAGGTATTTGGCAAATCCATTTGACAAATGAGGAAAATTGAAGTTAAATGATGTGTCCCAGACCACATAGCTAGTTAATGGTGATGCTGGAACTAGAACTCAGATCTCCTGACTCCCAGTCCAGCACTGTTACCATAAATAACACAGCTAAACTTAGTCCATACATTTATACCCTTTTCCAAGTTAGGAGAAAATGGCAATAGTTAGCATTTATGTAGCACTTTAAGGCTACAAATATTATCTGACCTCATCCTCACCATAATCTTGGGAGATGGCTGCTATTACTATCCCCATTTTACAGCCAGAGATTGTGACCTGCCCAGAGTCATGCAGCAAATAAGCATTTGGGATAGGATTTGAACTCAGGTCTTCCTGACTCCCAAATTTAGTGTTCTGTCCATTGCACCAAGGAAACAAGTCTTTTTCTGTCTGCTAAAAGACTAGGAATCCCATCCAACACACAAAGGCCAAATCAGAGTCAGAATCCCTCATTTAAGCTTTCTAACTTTCAGAAACGTAACACCAACCAGCAATATGATTGTAAAGCCCACTGGTCTGCATTTCATGTATTCTCCCCACTCTCTGTGTACAATGGCAGAAAGGGAGTGACTAGGAGTAAGGATAAAGCCATGGTTGGGCAGAAGCTAACAATAGAGAAAAGACAGATCTTAGTGAAAGTGTGTATGTGAAGGTAAGCAAATAAGGACGATGAGGAAAACATTGAGGGAGGGCTCTCTGAGGCTAGCATGAATCTGTGTACTCATTAGGAGGCTTTAATTTAATTATCTGACATAATCCAGATGAAAACCTAGAAGTGAGTCATTCTGGAAGGACTACTCTTTCCCATTACCAGATATTCAGTCAGTTAATCAGTCAATCAGTCGACAAATATCCATTGAACACCTACTCCTTAAAAGCACTGTATAAATATGCATTATTCTCATAAACATCATTGCTATTTGCAAGGTATTGTGGGGGATCCAGAGAAGAATAAAATAGAAGAGTGAATCAGACCCATAGAGGGCTAGAATAGAAAGCACTTTTAAGATCATCTAATGTAATTACACTTTGCATATGAGGAAACTGAGGCCCAAAGAGAAAAAGTTATTTACCCAAGTTGACTCAGAAAGGAAGCAACAGGACTAAAGTAAAGCTTGTCCACCTTTTAGACTTGATGTGGAAGGTTCCTTCTCTTCCCTTTAACAGATTTACTTTATTCTGAAATTTCATTCTAGGTTTTAAAAAAAGAAACAGCCTTAGTTTTCTAACACAAATTCTTGCGGACCTTCCATCCTCTGTGGGAACAAGAGTTCAACTATGTAATTTATCAAAGTGGGGGCTACACCTACGCAGGAGCCACTTTTGGACACAAAAAGGGTGGTTATTGCCACAGCTTATGAAATCTGACTTGCCAAATTATTTTAAATTGAGTTGAACAACAACACAGTCATGTGGGCTTAAAACCTGCTGACTGACCACGAGCTGGGAGCAATGATAGTGTTAGATCCAATTCAGAGAGAGCAACAAGGGTCAGTGTTCCGATTAGTCTTTCTGAATATCTCTATCAATGATCTGACAGAGGAAATTAGTCTGTACTTCAGTCCAATCTGCAGATGCTTCATCTCTTCTGCTGGCACCCATCACAGTTTCCAGTTGCTTAGATACCCTTGCTTGGCTACAGAGGAAATGGGTAATGGACAGGGAAGCATCTCTCTTTCCTCTGGTGCTGTGTTGGAATCAGCCCTGAGTGATTATAAAAGACCCACAACATCTCTGTTCCTTCTATAAAGTGAAGACTGGAGCAGAGTAATGGGGTAAAATACAATTTACAAATTAGTCCTGGTAATGTACAAATTACGAGGTCTGGAATAAAATTCAATCAAATGGAAAGAAGTGATGAATAAGAATATTAATGGACATTTTCAATATACAATTGTCATTATCCTGATTTCCTTGACTCTACCCTCTTTCTCAGGCATCAAACAATGCCCTATACAATAAAAATTCTTCAAGTTGTGGCTAATTTACTTATTTTTCAATTAAGTATTTATTTTCTTTCCGTCCTACCTCCTCTTCCCCAACCGAAAAAAAATAAGGAAAAACAAATTATAATGAATGCTTATTCAAGAAAAACAAACTCATGTCCAGGCAGCTAGGTGGCACACTGAGTAAAACACTGGCCCTGGAGTCAGGAGGACCTGAGTTCAAATCTGGCTCAGACATTTGACACACTTTACTAGCTGTGTGACCTTGGACAAGTCACTTAACCCCAATTGCCTTGCCTTCCCCCCCCAAAAAAAACCCCAAACTCATGTCCAAAAACATATTTCTCTTTCTGCACCCCAAATCCATTACCTTTCAGTCTGGGAGTAAATACATTCTTTAATGTTGGTGGCCACTGCATTGATATGAGTTCTTACGTCTTTCGTAATTTTGTTTGACCATCCTCCAACTGATGGAGACTCCTTTAGTTCCAAGTTCTCCACCATTGAAAGAAGGACTGCTATTAACATTTATGTACATGTGGGTCCTTTTCCTCTTTCTTTGACCTCTTTTGGGTATAACAGGTTGAATTTTTTAATCCTTTCCTTTCATAGATGAAGCTTCCTTATTATGTTCTACAGTGATGAAGTCCCATAGTTTTAGGCAGGAAACAAGTGAAGACAATAAAATTTTTAAGCCTTTAGATGGATTATGGAATCTCATGCTGCAATGTTCGAAGAAGACTTCCTAAAGAAGGTAGCTAGGCTTGAAAGTACGGGTAGGATTTAGTTGGTGGTGAGGATGTACCCAAATAAGGAAACAGAATCATCAAAACTATGGAGACAAGAATGGAACTGCAGACTGGGGAAAAGACAGTGAGGAGACTGGATTGAATGTAATGAAAAATATGTAATGGGTAGTTTAGTATAAGATAGTGGTGGCGGGGTTAATGTGGGCATTTGGCAAAATGGCTGAGCATGAAGTTTTATCCAAGTTCAGCTGCCCACAATATTTTAAAAGAACAGCAGCAGCAACAACAAAAAAAGGAAAAGGAAATAATTCATCACACAAAAAACTTTGCATAAAAAACAAATAAGGACTGAAAAGTGATTAATGAGCAAAATCCACCGATCAATCAATAAACTGCCTACTATGTGCAGGCATCATGCTAAGTGGGAATACAAAAACAGGTGAAAGACAGTCTCTACCCTCAAGCAGCTTACAATGATCTAAGGTAGGAGATGACAAGCAAATGTACACAAAGCAAGCTCTGTACAAGATAAATAGGAAATAATTAACAGAGGAAGGCACTCGAATTAAGAGGGGCTGGGAAGGTACCCCAATATAATAAATTATAAATAAAAATGGTGTCCAGGGGTCACGAATGATCTGTTCTCTTTGGGAGCTAAATTCCCTATAAGGCTGACTGTGAACTCAGAAGGTGACAAGGTTAACCTCTCATGGTCTCTAATGGGACAGACATAATTTCAACGTTCCTGGTCTTTAAAAGTTCAATGAAGGTTTCTCAAGGGACAGATAATACACAGGCTAGAGGTTGGAGGTGGAGAAAAGATTAAAAACCAGGTGTCAAGATGATATTGGGATTGGGCTATCTGGTCAAAGTAGCAGCAGGAGGCTTTCCCTCCCCCCATTCCTGAGAGATAGCAACAAGGCCCTTAACAATACTCCCCACTTCCCATGTTCAGAAACAGTGCCTTCTAGACATAAAGCATGCAATTGATCAGCAAGTCTCAAGTACCCTTTCATTCTCTAGCTTTCAGTGACACGCTGTGAACACAGCATAGGGAGCAGAGACAAGAGAGAAGAATTGGCCAAATGAGACCACCTGTGGATATTAACCTCTGTAACATACCTGTACATTAATGAAACTGGTCTCTTTTCAATTGCATTGAGGAGATGGGAAGAATAGATGAGGAAGGAACTTAGAGCCTCTAGTCCTTGGAGGCATAAGAGGTGATAGATTTGGAAAGAGGGTGGTGAAAGTACTTGCTGTCTGATTTAATTCTTTGTTATTTATCTTGGTTGATTGAACCTATCCTGATTGAAGTAAATATTCTTTGCTTTACCGTGATGTCACATGGTTTATTCTGGATTGGTTGAGGATAGTCTGTGGAAATGAGATGTGGCGCCCTTTGAGTGCCATGAACCCAGGAGTAGCCATCAGAAAGTGATATTGGAGGGTGTGAGCCATATTGAATGAAAGAAAGTGAAGTGAAAACTACAGAAGAGGAGGATAGTCTAGCAATTCTCAGAAATAATAACTAGCATTTGGAAAGTTCCTGCTATCTTCCAGGCTTTGTGTTATGCACTTTACAAATATTATCTCATTTGATTTTCACAACAGTCTTGGAAGTTGTTATTATTCTCATTTTACAATTGAGGAAACCAAGGCAAATAGAGGGTTAAGTAACTTGTCCAAGGTCACAGAGCTAGTAAATGTCTGAGGCCCTAGGACTCTATTCACTGTGCCACAATAGAACCTATATAGTGGTAAAGTTCATAAAAGAATTAGTGGAAGTAATAAGGATAGGAATTAGCATAGAAATTAGAGCTCAGAGGACCACTTTATTGGTGCTGTTAAAAAGCAGCAAGATCTGGAATACCACTGTCTTCAAAGAGCTAGAGATGAGCATCATACAAAGGACAATAGAATGATGCGTGGTAGTGTAATATTAATTAAGGTGGGACTTTTTGACTGTTTTCCCTTTTGGAGCACTTACTTAGTCAAGTGCCCTTGATAAGTCAGGCCTTTGTTTCTTTGGTTAAATTAGGAGTCTTTGATGACCTCCTTACCTCAAGGAAAAACCTGGTTTGCATGGGTTTGAGTGACATGTTTGTGACACCAGAGGCTTTTAGGCCACATGGGTTTGAGTCTCATGTTTGTGATGCTTTTAGGTCACATGGGCGAGTTGCATGTTGCGACACCCTTTGACCCTGAACAGAATATATATAAACCCAGAGGTTGGCATTTTCCCTTAGGGCTCTCAGTCACTGGAAGAGTGGCATGAGACTCTGGGCAGCTGCTTTAAGAGCCTCCTGGCTTGTGAACCCAGGTGTTGATGCTTTCCTGGTAACTATGAATTGTGATTTGGTCTATTTATATGGTGCGTGTTTGTAATTTGTCTGTATTTGATCTGAAGTTCAGGTTGTTGACTTTTCCTCCTGAACTAAGTGAATGATATTTGTATGTTGGATTAAAGTAAGATTGTTAACCCCTTAACATTACTTTCCTTAGTAAAGCAGATCAAAAGAACCTGTGCTGGCATCTCTTGTTGCTGGTCTTGTTGGGTCTTACATCCTACAACAGCTGCTAGCAAAACTGTTGTTACAGGTGGGTGTGAACAGGCTCCAGCATATGACCAATGAGGAACTCCAGATAGGAACAGGGGTAAAGGATGTCATCAAAGAATTACACAGCAAAATAAAAATATGGACAAGTCATGTGGCAAGAACAAGGGATGACAAGTGGATTGCCAGAAGTTTTCACTGGTGCTCTTGCAATGTAGGAAGAAGTTGAAGAAGGCTTTCACTACATTGGGTTAACCCCTACTGACAAATTTTGGGGAGTTTATGGAGGAGTGTCTCACAGGATAAGCAAGCATGGATAGGTTGTTATCTACATTGAGAGAGAGAACTCCCACTTGAATGAGATCAAAAATCTATTTGAGTATTTGGCAGAATCATAGATTTAGAACCTGAAGGTTCCTTAGAAGTGATCTGGTCCTTCCTATCCCCACTGAGCATAATGGAATGTTGAAAGTAGTGTTTTAGGAAGATTCATCTGTCAGCTCTATATTATGGATCTGCCAGATCAGTGAATAGCCATGACTTCAAAGAACTGACAATGAAACATATATTCCAACTCTCAGCAGAAAGGTGGTGGACTATAGGTACAAAAAGAGGCATACATTTTCAGGCATTTCCAATGTGTTCACTTGTTTTGCTTAACTGCACTTTTTTGTTAGGAGGGATGGTTCTATTGTAGATAGGGAGTGGGAAAGGAATCACTGGGAAGTGACCAATTTTAAAAATAGCATGAATAAGACTTTTTCCCAAAAGATCTTATTGAAGTAAATAAAGTAGAAAAAAATCAAGTCCACTCCTTCCTCCTAAGAAAGAATGAATTGGAGAAGGGAGAGGCTGGAGATAGCCCAGGAACAATGTGATAAAGACCTAGTCTAGGGTGTTGGTGACTTGAGAGGAAGGGGAGAATTAAGAGACATTTTAAAGGAATAAATGAGAGGACTTAATAACACTTTGTGTTTATGGGATAGTGGAATAAGAAGTCAATGCCCATGTTTCTGAGAGATGGGAAAAATAATAGTCCCAAGGACCGAAATGGCAAAGGTGAAAAGGAAAACCTTTTTCTTGGAGCAGAATCACAGATGTAGTTCTACTGTGAGAGACTGTGAGGGTCATTTACTCTAATCCTCTTATTTTATAGTTGAAGGTTAGGGGCAGAAATGATTTCCGTTTTAGACATGTTAAGTTTAAGGTGAGGGCATAGCATTTAGATGGAAGTGTTCTGTAAGCCCATGAAAATATAAATCTGAAGCCTTGAATTAGAAGCGAATTTGGGCAGGCATAGAAGCATGGACTTTGGAATCGTCATCACAAAAATGGTAGTTGAAACCATTGAATATGGGTAAGGTGTCTGACAGAGTGTAACAAGAGGAATGCCCACACCAAGATCAGAGATTATTTCAAAGCTGCCTCTAGCTAGTTTAGGGAGTACCTTCCTAGAAAAGTAAAGTCACATTTTATAGTGATTATGCATGAGGATGCAAGGGTGATATGTACCAGAGATGCTTAAGGAAGAGGGAAAGGGGTACCTGCTCTCCCTAGCTATTAGACTGATTGCTACCATGGAGTCTTTGGGCAGATGTGACTGTTTTTTGGTGATTTGGCCCCAGTGGGATTCAAGGACATGGTAAAGGTATGGCTGCATTGTTTGGGTTCCCCAAAAGAGTTCCCTGATGTAAGTAGATTTCTTTGGGTTTCTCCTCAAACACCGATTGGTGGGAAGGCAGCCAGGGAAATTGTGTTGTGTCTTTGCTTCCCCTCCCCGTCGTTGGAATCGGTGTGTGTTCTGACTATGTTTGTCACCTGCCCTGTTGCTGTAGGTTAGTCTTCTAGTACAGGTGAGCCTGTAATAACAAAATCTTCCAGAGATATATCAGGTGACATCTCTGAAAGGGACATCAACAGAGACTGCCCCAGCAGCCTCAGGTTGTGTTGAGAACTAGGCATAACGCAATGGGTACCATGGACAGCAGCCCTTCTCCTATCTTCTTGGATGACCTGGGGCAAAGAGCAGCTACAGGAGTTGGAGGCTTTGAGTAAGGACACTGTGGAAGTTAGATCTGCCATCTGTGGCACCATGAATGCGCCTCTATAGTCACAAATGGCTATAACTCTGCTCTAGTTTAAGCCTGTAATCACACTTGAGCCAGTTTCAAGGGACAGTAAGAGCAAAACTGACTTTTATTGACCAGTATGAAGTAGCATTTAAAATGCTTGAGATTTAACATCAGGAGTAGGAGGGTTGGTTTGGGGATTTTTTGTGATCTGGAATACAAAGACAGAAATAAAACATACATCCCTGTATTCTCTCTGCTGAAATCTCTCCTACTCAATCCCACCCCCACAGTTTATACCAAAGGACCTAAAAACTTTGTATATGTCTTTTGGGAGTATTTGGCAACTCAATTCAATCAATAAGGTATTTCTGTGGTATTCTAGGAAGAAGAATCCCTTTCAAATATATTTCTGATTCACAACATGACTAATATGGTAATGTGTTTTGCGTGATTGAACATGTATAACATATCAAATTCCTTACTGTTTCAGGGGAGAGAGGGAAGGGGAAAGAAAATTTGGAACTCAAAAAAAATTTAAATGAATGTTTAAAATTGTCTTTACATGTAACAGGAGGGAAAATAAAATATTATTTAAATTTTTTAATTAAAATTTTTTTTAAAGATTTCTCTATGCTAAGGTAGAGAAAAGTAAGCAGAACCAGGAGAATATGTTACACAACAAACACAGTAATGAACCTTGAATCCTGTGAATTGGAATTGTGAATGTGAATTGGAATTAACCAACAATGTGCTGTTAAGTGTTCAACAACCCACTTTCTGGGGGACACATTTTTCAGTTTAATCTGCATTATTAATTTTTCCACCATCACTTTCTTAAGTGTAGACATTCACAAGACAATAAATCAAGCCTTAGTTTGCCAATTTCTGAGGTGTAAATGCTCACACTGAAAACATAACAACCAAGTTTTTGTAAATCCCTGCTGTCAGCCTAAGTGATGCCAACATCAGGGACAATGGTGGAATATTGAGAGTTCCTGGGCTGTGAATTCCCTGATTCTGAGAACTTAGACCCAGTTTTAGAAAAGCAATGGTAGGCAGTGGCGTAAGATGGCAGAGCATGTCTATAGCTTCTTTTGACCTCCTTCAGTCCTTTTGGTAAACTTGTGAATTGGCTGCTATATTTGGAAGAACTCCTTCTATTGGAATTAGAGCTTCAAATGGTGTGGTACATTGCTGATGATAGAGAAGCAGAAATCCACATAGAATATGATCAAGGGGAAGTACACAAGATGGATCCAATGACCAAACACATAGGCAGGATATGTAAAGGAATGGGCCCAGACTGCAGAGTGCTGGTTCAGAGAGTTCAGAAACCAACTGAACAACACTGTCTGGCATTGCATAAACCTATTCCCCACTATGGAGCAGAGCTTAGCTTCCATCATTCAGGAGTACAAATAGTCAGTTGGTGTACCTCCCATTTAGAGCACCATTGTTCATCTGTAGATGGAATGGGGGACAATCTTATTTATTTCAGTCTGATCCATCTGGAGCTTACTTTGTTTGGAAAGCTACAGTAATGGAGAAGAATTATATAAAGAGGAAAGTTTTAAAAGGCAAATGACAGAAAGTAAAATAAAAGTTGGTATATGAAATGAATCAAGCTTTAGGAGGTTTACAGCAACCTAACAAAGTTAAGTATTATTTGGCTTGCATATTCAGATAGATGAACAATTAAATTTCAGATGATTTACTCATTTAAAATGTTTTAAAATATTTTGGTTTTTCTGAGTTTTGCATATTTAATTCTACATAGTTTAATGGACTGAAGGTTTTTTAATGACAAATAACAAACTCTTATATCCAAAAACAAAAAAACCCCTGTGACAGAAGCATATATTCTTTCTTCCTCAAGATTTTAATTTTAAATTTTATTATTTTGCACTTTACCAATAACCACAAAAATGAACATTTCCATATACAGAGAACAGAAGAAGAGGATTAAATATGAAACCATGAATCTTTATTAGTACAGTTTATTTTTTAAAATGTATAATAAATTCAACATAATTCCAAAACTGTTCTGTTTATGTCTCCCATTGAATCTCTCCTCCCACCAATTCTTCCCTATCCTCCCAAATTCCTCCCTTATAAATTATAGATATAGACAAGCAGAAGAAGCACACTTATTGGCTATGGTAAAAATGTATGCCTGGATCATCACCTGTAGCCCATCATCTCTCTATGGCAGGCACACTTTATTATTGGTCTTCTGAAGTTCTGATTGCTTATTTCATTGCTTAGAGTTCTTGTCTTTCACAGGTGTTGCGGTCACTGTATAAATTGTTCTCCTGTTTCTGTTTGTTTCACTCTTCATCATTCCATACAAGTCTTCCCTGTTTCTCTGAATCCATCCCTTTCATGATTTCTTAAGGCACGATAATATTCATACATGCATATACCACTCCCTAATTGATGAGCACCCCTTAGTTTTCCATTTGTAACCATAAAAAAGAGCTGTTATGAATATTTTTGAATATGTGAGTCCTTTTCCTCTTTACTTTCTTGCCCTTTGGTTGAGGGGGTGGGAATTATGTACCTAGGAGTGGCATTGCTGTGAGAAGCATAGAGTCTTAAGCACATAGTTTCAGGTGAAGAAAACCATATGGCTAAGTAAAGGGAGTTCTAGAACCCTAACTTTCTAAAGGGGCAGCTAGGTGGTGAAGTGGATAGAGTGCCAGCCCTCAAGTCAGGAGGACCTGAGTTCAAATTTGACCTCAGATACTTACTAGCTGTGTGACCCTGAGCAAATCACTTAACCCCATTTGCCTCAGTTTCCTCATCTGTACAATGAGCTGGAGAAGGAAATGGTAAACTACTCCAGTATCTTTGCCAAGATAATCCCAAATGGAGTCACAAAGAGTCAGAAACAAATAAATCGACTAAACAACAAGAAGCATTCTAAAGAGAGAAGGCAAGTTGTCCTTGAAGGGAAGACCATGCAAAGGATCCCCCAAAATGGAAAACAAGAGACCTGGACTTGGTCTTTCATGATTACCATGATTTAATCAGATGGTACAGGTCCAAAGATAAGAGCATTTGTCTGTTTAGCAATCTCAAGTGTATTTCCTTTTTGAAGGGAGTCCAAGCCCTTAGGGTAGTACCTTAAGCCTGGATGCCTGTATAAGAATAACAAGTGAAAAGGGGACTCATTAGAACATCTGAAGGTTGCCCGACTAGCAACTCCAAGTATATTTCCTTTCCAAAAGGAATCCAAACCACAAGACGGTATTCTGAGTATGAGGGACTGAATAGGGCCCTGTTGGAATGGTGAGACTCCCCAGGGGGAAAGGGTGGAATTTCGCTCTAACAAATGAAATGTTTTCATTATGGTCAATGAACTTGCACTCTCTATACTTTTCTTTGACTGTTTGATTGTAAATATTTGAGTTGTTGTAGAATGTAACTTGTGAAAAGCCTCCATTCTTTTCTCATTTCTTCATCATGGATGCTCTTGTTGCATGTGTAGATTATCCTCATGAAAATTCTCTACAGTTGGGAAAAATTAGGCATGTGGCTCAGTAATTATCAGTATTCTCTAGGTCACCTTTCTGGGAATAAAGCTTTATTGCTTTATCGCGGGGTTAATAACAATGAAGCCTTAATTTATATGGCACCTTACAAAGTGCTTTCTCATACACAATTTCATTTGATCCTCAAAAGAGTCCCATGAGATGAGTGGAACAAGTATTATTGCCCTACTTTAGAGAGGAGGAAACTAAGGCTTAGAAAGGTAATTTGCTCAAGGAAAGGGGCAGGGCCATACTTTTTTGCTCTTTCCATGACTCCATCTTGCCTCTGACTCAAGTCATTTCTGACAGTAGGACATGTGAGTCCATGGCTATTGATGGCCACCTACTTAACTCCTACCCACCACCAACTCCTTATTTCTTCCCCCTTTCCCTTACTCCCTTACCTACATATGCCATTGGCATTTATGGGCAGGTTTTAACCATTGTCATGGCATTTGGGGTCAGAGAGGGCTCTTAAAAGTACTCTATTGCCTTGATGGGTTG
Organism: Trichosurus vulpecula; assembly: GCF_011100635.1. NCBI lineage: Eukaryota > Metazoa > Chordata > Mammalia > Diprotodontia > Phalangeridae > Trichosurus > Trichosurus vulpecula. Next base: position 302,904,526 of record NC_050576.1, on the reverse strand, counting down.
GAAGCCTGGCAAACCAGGCAAACCTGGCAAACTTGGAAAAGAAATGAGGGTCAGGGCCATCACGGGTTGCAATGCAAGCTCTGGAGCCCCCTGGTGACCATCATCATGCATTACATTCTCCTACCTATTTAAACGGATCTCAAAAGATCCTGGCACAGGATGGAATAAGCCAAGTGTTTGTCCATAAGAATTATTTGGAGAATTGCTAATTAACTCATTTTGTAAGATCTCAGTCTCGTTCAATAACAATAGCATACATTTCTAATTACTCTTTTAACGTTTACGGTAAATCCTTCTTTCTAGTTATAGTCTAGACACACAATTATGTAGCTTTGTACATAGCAGCTTTTGAGTGGGTTTTTAAAAACCTGCCTCCAAACATTTTTACCAGTCTGCATAACATTTGTCAACCCCTCCCCGTTTGCCATTGCCTTAGTGATGCTAAAGCTAGTGACAATAAGCTTTAGTATTCTAATGAATCATATTTTGCTAGTTATATTTTTAATTTTCGAAAACTGTTTCATGAGTCACTATATGCTTTATAGCTCAGTATGATTCCCTTCTATCTTGTGGGCCCTTGCATGACTACAACAGTTCAACCAGTAAGCTTCTCTTAGAGTCCTTGGGAGCCCATGAAAGGTAGGTAGTCCCCCAAGGTTTACTTTATGGTGTTCATCTGAGATTTTTAGGTAGGTTATAAAATCTGTAAAATTTTAATTAGGGGTTTTAAATGCCACTGATTCATCCCTTTTAATGTTTCCATGCTGAGGAGTTTCCAAAAGTCACCTGGCATAAGGTCCCATGTGGTCCTTCTCGTGTTAATTATTTCCTCCTGCCATTCATTTCTTCATCCATCTTTCTTGGAAAGAGAACTGGATTGAACACTGTAGCACTTACCTTCAAATCCAGGCTTTGTTTCTTACTCCCTGGGTGGCCTTAGGCAAGTCATGGCCCCTCTGGATCTCAGTTTTTGGCTCTGTAAAAGGAGAGGACTAGACCACATGACTTCTCAGGGCCTGTCCAATTCTAAATACATGAACCCACAAGTCTCTAATGGAGGAAGAAAATGGTGGCTAGCTTTGAGAGATTACAGAACGATACAGATATAATTATTTTTTTAAAAGCTATCTCTGAGAAGATTAATCCTAATTTTCTCAACTGAGTTTATAGTGTATGGGGAAAAAAAGAGAACTGGTACCTAGCACATTGTGGGATATAATTAGCATTCAATAAATGTTCACTGAATGAATTAAACTAAAACCCATGGCCCTGTGGGTGTGTCTTTGCATGTGTTACATACATATGCATGTATGTATATTAATGCTGTATGTTAGCACTTTCTTCATCAGGCAGAACTAACAAAGGAATTCCCAGAGCTCTTTGTTCTGCTCATGATTTTATCCCAGACCAACAAACGAACTAATAACAGAATCAAAATCTTCTTAATGTACCAGCTTCTCCATTTCCATTCCCCAGGGCATAGTTTGGGTTGGTTGCAAAGACGTGTTCGAAAGCACGAATACTCTTCTATCCACTGAGCCCCAAGCACTGATGAACAGAGATAGATATAGAGGTATTGGCTCACTCTGTCTAGAAGCACTGCCCGCCTTTTTATTGTAAGTTTTCGCCTTGATGGTTCTTTATTAACACTTTGCCTTTATGTTGCTAGGCAACGACCCAAGACTGGGCTCCTAGCTACCAGGCTATCAAAGTGTCTCCACTGTTTCTCTGGTTTTGAAGGAAACTTTACTATGCTCCAAAGATGCTTCTCATTGTTCTTTTCCCTTGACCTTTCTATCTTTCCCAGAAACCCCCATACTGTGGGTAAATTGAAGTTTTAATACCTCTCAAAGTCACTATAGCACAGCAGGGATGCCACCTCCAGACAGTATCTCCCATCTGTAAGAGCACAAGGAGATGCAGGTGTCAGGGTGACTAAAATGTTTGTCCTGCAAACCAGAACGTCTTTGAAGAATTCGTTCTCTTGCATTCTTTTATTCTTTTTACCCTTTCTCTCTTTTCCCCATCCCCCTCCTTTCTTTCCTCACCCTTTTGCCTGCCTTTCACCCTCTCTTCCTGTCTACCTTCTACCTCTGTCCCTCCCTTTCCCTTTTCTTCCTATCCCCCTACCTATTCTGTTCCCCATCTCCCCTTTCCCTCTCCCTTCCTTTCTGTCTTCCCTCTCCTTGCTCTCCCTTTCTCTTTCCTCTCCTCCTCCCTCTTTCCTCTCTGCTTCCTTTCCCTCTCCCTCTCTATTTCCCTTTGTCCTTCTCTTTCTCTTTCCATTCCTTTTCCCTTCCCCATTCCTTCTTTCTTCCTCACTTCTTTCTCTCCCCAATCCTCCCTCTTTTCCTTGTATATTTCCCTGTCCCTATTCCTCCTCCCTCTTCCCCATTCCCTTTCTTTCTCCATTTCCTCTTCCCTTTACCCTTTCTTCCCCTCTCTCCATTTTCCATCTCCTCTCCACTTAAAATAAGCAACAGTTTGGCTTAATTTGGCCCGAATAGCTCCAAGGACAAGCCAGGAATTCCAAAATTCATAAACACTTGTATATGGTCATGATCATGATGATGGGTATTTTTGAGCTATTAGAGTTGGGTAAATTGGAGCTAAATATTAGGAAAGAACAGCGGGTGAAAATAAAGGCATAAAAATAAGAGTGTACTCCCTATATTTGCATGAGACTGGAAAGCATTAACATGGAGCAAGCTGTGTGGTCCCGCCGGGACACACGCACAACAAATGCTTTGTAGGAGATTCAGCAGCTGGCTCCTAAGTCTCCTAAGCTATAAGAGGCTGTAGTCGCTCTGTAATATGGACTTTTGCCTTTAGGACATGCAGTTGCACAATAGGGGAGGTGAAACGGGCCACCCTGGCTGCTGTGGTCTTTGAGTATTAGCTCTGTTGCTTCCTATGAGTCTTCTCACAGCTCAAATCAAAAACTGTATGGGCACACCTTTACCCCAGAAGCCCTAGTTGTTGGAAATTAGATTAGAATGGATAAGAAGCACTCTCATTGCCTTTTGTAAAATAATAGTTTATTTTTCCCCAATTCCACGTAAAAGCAATTTGTAACTTTCAGTTCTTAAAATGTTGAGTTTCAGATTCCTTTCCTCCCACCCCTGACCCATCATTGAGAAGACAAGCAATTTGATATAGGTTATATGTGTGCAACCATCCAAAAACATATTTCCATATTAGTCATGTTGTGAAAGAAAACACAGACCAAAAAAACCAAATCCCACAAAAAAAGTGAAAAATGGTATGCTTCAATCTGCATGAGACTCCATCAGTTATCTCTCTGGAAGTGGGATAGCATTTTTCATCGTGAGTCCTTTGGGATTGTCTTGGATAACTGTATTGCTGAGAAGAGCTAAGTCATTCACTGTTGGTCATTGTACAATATTGCTGTTACTGGGTACAATGTTCTTCTGGTTCTGTTCATTTCACTTTGCATTAATTTATGGAAGTCTTTCCAGGTTTTCTGAGAGCAACCTGCTCATCATTTCTTATAGCACAATAGTATCTCATTACAATCATATACCACAACTTGTTCAGCCGCTCCCTAATTGATGGACATCCCCTCGATTCCAATTCTTAGCCACCACACCAAAAAGAGCTACTATAAATATTTTTGTGCAAACAGGAATTTTCCCTTTTTTCTTTTAATCTCTTTGGGTTACAGACCTAATAGTGGCATTGCTGGTTCAAAAGGCGAGCACAAATTTATAGCCCTTTGGGCATAGGTTCAAATTGCTCTCTAGAATGTTGGATTAATTCACAACTCCACCAACAGTGCATTAGTGTCCCATTTTCCCCACATTCCCTCCAACACTTATCATTTTCCTTTTCTGTCATATTAGCCAATCTAATGGGTGTGAGGTGGTACCTCAGAGTTTAAACTCACATTTCTCTAGTCAATAGTGATTTAGAGCATTTTTCATATGACTATAGATAGTTTTCATTTCTTTGAAAACTGTCTGTTCATATCCTTTGACCATTTATCAATTGAGGAATGACTTGTATTCTTATAAATTTGACTCAGTTCTCTGTATATTTGAGAGACAAGGCCTGTATCAGAGTCACTAGCTACAAAAATTGTTTCTCAACTTTCTGCTTTCCTTCTTTGGTTGCATTGGTTTGTTTAGCACTCTCACTTCCTGTAAAGCATATCTAATAACAGATTTTGGGTTTGGGATTGGGATAGCCCTAAAGCACTGTCCTTGTTTTCTTCCTAAGCCTTTTATGACAAACTTGGGGAACCCTGGAAGAAAACCAAAGTGAGGAAGGACCTTAAGAAATCCTTTCCTCACATGTCTAGTAAGGGACTTATTAGTGGTTAGTTCCCCAATGTGAACATTGAACTAGGAAATAATCCCTTTGTTGATGTCATAATTGGACTAAGGGTGGTAGAGGAGAAATCCCTAGAATGAGGGAATTAGGCAAGCTGATTGTACTCTGTCTCCAGGTTCTATTTGGTTTATAATGTGTCATAACTGAAGCCAGCCACGACAAGCTACATGTAGTCTCTAACTAGAGTCAGATATTGCTTCGGGAAGTCAGTTTGTCCTGGTTTGCTTCAATTAATTAAATTATTGTATTAATTATTCATTTTTAATTAATATTGTTTCATTAATTGTTCAGGTAAAACAAAAGAATTAAGATTACATTGTTGAGTATGACACTCATCTCCTTCCCCATCATTTATTTTTTAGCCAGATCTAAATCTTACAGAATCTAACAATTACTCGTTAAATAAATATTTAGTAAATGCTTATCATATGCCAGGTTGTTGTTTGTCCTTCATTTTTCAAAGAGGACCAATGATATCACGATGTTGGGGTAAACAGTGGATGATGGGTGATATCTTGACTTTAACGTGAATTAGATTTAAATAAGGCAGAGTTGCACAAAGTTGTCAGCTTCTCTCTTTTGAGTCATTGAAGTCTAGCGGCAGGACAAAAGTCAGGACAACTGGTGATGTCCCAGGATGCAGTGGATGACCTTGGCATCTTCAATGTCTGACCAAGCTCTAAGCACTCCACAATGCTTACTTTAGCCTCGTGGCCCCTGAAACAAATTGTTCTCATCCACCCATTCTGGCAGGGAAAATCTTCACGAGCTTGGGTTAGACATACCCCTAACTCACTGACAAGTCTGAGGCCTGTTGGTTGTCCTCAACCTAGTTTAGCCCACCTGCTGAGACAGTTTACTGGGGTGTGACCACTGTGCAAGCTACAGCTTCTTGGAGCTGGGTGAAAGACAGACACCAAAGGTGGATGAGCATCCTTGAAAAGGGCTCAGCAAGCCCTCACACCAGAGGTGCTAGCACTTCCTAAATGCCCCATACAGCCCATACCTGACAGGCAAAGACTAAAAAAAAGCAAGGAGTTTATATTCTAACAGAGGAGATGGCACATCCATGTACAAAGGGATATATTTAAAACACATACCAAGTAAATACCAGCTAAACTTTCCAGGAAGGCACCAACAGGTTGGGAGGACCAGGAAGAACTTCCTGCGGAAGGAGTCACTTGAGCTGACTCTTGAAGGAAACCAGAGATTCCAAATGGCAGAGGGGAGGCTGGACCACAGACTACAGGGAGATAACAAGGCTGGAAAGATGGGGTGGGGCCAGCTTGTGAAGAGCTTTAAATTCTAAACAGAAGACTCTATGGTTGATCTTAGAGTTAGTAAGGAATGACTTAAGTTTAACGAGGAGAGGGGAGATACAGTCAGACCTATGATTTAGGAAAATTACTTCGAGAGTGAGTGGGAGATGAACTGGAATGGGGAGAGACTTGTGGCAGGGACAATAAATTGGAGGATACCGTAATAATCAAGGGAAGAAGAGAGGAATGCATGGAACAGGGGACAGGGGCGATCTCTTAGGAAAGAGAAGAGTAAGGTTGCAAAAGATGTTGTGAAGTTACAAGAGATGTTGCTGAGATAAAAATAAGATTGGATATGTAGAGTGAGAGTAAGGAGTCAAGGGTGACACACTGAGGTTATGACCTTAGGTAACTAGAAGGCTGGTAGTGTCTGCAACAGAAATAGGGGAGCTGAGAAGTGCGATGAGTTTTAGAGAAAAGATAATGAGTTTGGTTTTGGACATAGTGAGTTTGACACAGCTATGGGACATCCAGTTTGAAATGCCTAATGGACAGATACTGAAAAGAAAAGTCTAACAGCATCAGCATGAACTGCTTCCTGGTTCACACCTTTTGGGTGACCTTAAACAAGCCAGGTAACTTCTCTGGGCCTCAATGATCTCATCTGCAAAATGAGAGGGTTTGGATTTTGGATTAAGTAATTCCTTCCAGCCCTACAAGCCTACAGTCCTAATTATTGAACATATGCTTATGCTGGGAACTTTTCAAAGGTCAGCCACTCCACCCCCTTGGCTCACAGCAGGAATTTTGTAAGTCATCCCCAGTAAATGGAAATGAACTCTACTTCCAAACTTCCATAGCTTTCTAAATCAAGCTGTTACCTGCAAAGGCCCTCTAGGTTGCCTGTAGGCTGGTTGAAATGGAAAACCATGCAAAAATACAGTGAATTTTAAAAACTAGTTTCCCAACACTACATTCTTAAGGCTAAAAAATAGTGTTCCTACCAGGAGAATACTGCACACAGTAACAGCATTGTGCGATCACCAGCTTTGACAGACTTAGCTCCTCTCAGTAATGCAATGATTTAAGACAATTCCCAAGGACTCATGATGGAACATGCTGTTCACATCCAGAGAGAGAAGTATGGAGTCTGAATACAGATTGAAGCATACTATTTTCTCTCTTTTTTTTCTTTCTTGTAGTTGTTTTTCCTTGGTTCTAATTCTTCTTTTACAACATGACTAATGTGGAAATATGTCTAATATGATTGTACATGTATGACCTATATCAGATTGCAGGTTGTCTTGGGGAAGGGGAAGAACAGGGAGGGGAAGAGAATTTGGACCTCAAAATCTTATGAAAGTGAATGTTGATGGGGCAGCTAGGTGGTGCAGTGAATAGAGCACCAGCCCTGGAGTCAGGAGGACCTGAGTTCAAATCCAGCCTCAGACACTTGATACTTACTAGCTATGTGACCTTGGGCAAGTTACTTAACCCCAGTTGCCCTGCCCAGTCCTCCCTCCAAAAAAAACAACCCAAAAAAGTGAATGTTGAAAACTAAAAATAAGTAAATTAATTTAAAAAAAATTTTAAATAGTGTTCCTAAATTTTTTTCTGCAGTACTTGATTTTTGCCCAGGCAAATATGGAAGTTTTGTATTTGTTTCTTCTTGCAAGAGGAATAAGTAAAGGTCTTGGACTAGATAATCTCTTCAAGGTCTTCAACCCTGCTTCTCTAATGGTGGCATTTCAGACATTATGTCAGCCAATGAGAGAGGTTTCGGAGCATGGGACAAGTCTTCCGGGTATCCTCCACGCAGGTTATCTATTCTGCCTTCACATTCCATGGATCCAAGAGTAGTTATCAGGATGACCTTAAGCTTTCTTATCTCCAAAATACATAAAGTCATAGATTTAGAACTGGAAGGGACCTGTGAGATATCTAGTCCAGTCTTCTTATATATAGATGAGGAACCAAGGACCACAAAGGAAAGGAACTTATCCAGGGTCAGCTGCTGGTACTAACCAAGCTCTACCAACATTTGTCTGCTTCTGAGATCAGATGAGAACAAAAATTTTCACAAATGTTTGGCCACGCCCCCTTTTACCCTTTCCTTAGAGGCACTTCTTTTGAACCCCTTAAAGGCTTTTGTTCCTCCCGGAGAGCTTTCCACAAGGCTTGGTTTAGGGCATCTCCAACTGACTCAGAATTCTGCTTAAGTTCTGTGTACTATTGAGTGTGGTTGGAATATTACCTTGCAAGTATCCCTTACAGATCACTTTAGATTTGGGGATGGGGATGTAATTAAAAGTTGGCTCTTCAGAAACTTGTTGCTTACCCAAGCAGCAGAAATGCAAGTGTGTCAGCAGCCAAGAATTTGTGGGACTTAAAAGTGACAATTTAATGGCAGCACTATTGGTTTCAGGCTCCTGCAGGGCACTCAGGAGCCCGTGCTATATTCAGATTAAAGTATAGGCTGCTATTAAATAAGCAAAAGACAAAATAATGGGGGGGGGGAGTTTGAACCTTTCTCCTTATTATACTAACCTCCTGCCATAACTTGTTTTTCTTTATGGAAGGGTAGCTAATTTCTGCTTTTTTAAGAAGTTATTTATATATAAGGAAATGTTTTAAAGAAAATTGAGACAGGAAAAGAAAAGATTAATGTTGCAATACGCTGCAGGAACATGTCAGTGTGTAATAATGCTGAGATGGGGCGGGTGATAGCATTTGGGCTTTATGCCTAACAATGTACCATGTCATTATGCAATAATACACACCCCACTGTGTCTTATTCCCTTCCACAACAATACACAGCCTGCTGTGTTGGAGTGCTGAAGTCAATGAGGAATTGGAATGCAAACATTGGATACCTAGTGATGGAGAAGGGAAGCAGAAGGGAAGCCGGCAACCTCTTGGAAGCAGGGAACCCATTAGGTATCAAAGGACTTAGGGCTAGAGGGAGCCTTAGATCATCTGTCCAATCCCCCTTATGTTTAAAAGTGAGGAAACAAGCCCATAGAGGCTAGATAAGTCATCTAAGGTCACACTGGCAACAAGCAGCAGAGTCAAGATTTGAACTTGGGTCCTTTGATTGCAAATCCAAATCCCATTTTCCTATACCATGCTGCCTCCAGGTATGTGGTGAATTATGGATAAGCCCTTAATTGTTATTCATTATTGCCATTTTTTCTGGAATCCAGTCTCTCAGATTCAGGTAATTTTTTTTTTCTCAAGTGAACATTTTTATATTTTATTTTTTCCAGTTACATGTAATAACAATTTTTAACATTTATTTAAAAATTTTTCGAATTCCAAATTCTCTCCCTCCCCCTCCTTGAGAAGGCAAGCCATCAGATTCAGATTTCTTCATCTGCAGCCCGTGAGCTTGGCTTTTAAAAAATGTTTTGATAATTTTATTTCAATGTAATTGCTTCACTTTATAGTTAGACAACATTGACACAACACATATAATTAATAAATATGATACAATACATACATATGTTATTTATATATTATGTATAATAATTATGCCTCTATAAACATTATTCAGAGGATTCCACAGGCTTCACTAGACTTCCAAAGAGATCCATGGCATAAATAAGGTAAAGAATTCCTAATTTAATCTATGGGGATAACTGGGAAGTTGAATTTTCAATGGGTGACTCATTTTCCAAAATCTTTTCCCGTAATCCAGGAAGCTCAGGGGAGCGTTCTCCTCAGACTGCTCACTTTTACCTATATACCATTAATCTGAGGGTGCCATATTGTTACTCAACCATGTAAGTGCGGATTTATTCAAATTCTCTGGAGTCATTTATTAGCCTTCCAGATATTTTCACATGTAAATTGACACCTTTAGCACAAAGTGGCCACTCAGCTAAATCTAAACGGCAATGGCTCCCTCCTTTTCTCCAGGCTTCAACAGGCACGTCCGAACCAGACTCACTCAGTACATGTGGTAGCTCAAAGCTAGACCAGCAGCATCATGCCTTCTTTTTCTTTCTACCCTGCTGTTCAGAGCAATCTCCCTCTTCTTCCACCACCCCGTTCCCACCCCCTACAAATGCTCCCATGCTGAGGTTGTTGGGTTTTGTTGGGGAAGGTGTGATGGGCATTTAGAGGAAGGAAACAAACAATTATATAGCATCTGTTAATCACCAGGAACTGTGCTAAACAGTTCACAAATATCATTTCATTTGATCTTGATAACAACACTGGGAATAGATGCTATTTTATAGACGTCCATTTTATAGATGAGGCATAGATGAAACTGAGGCAAACAAAACTTAAGTGATTTCATCGAAGTCCTACAGCTAGTGTCTGGGGTTGAATTTGAACCCTGGTCTTCTAAGCTCCAGGTCCAGTATTCTATCCCCATGCAACACCTAACTGCCTTTAAAGAGACATGTGCTTTCTGCGGGGTTACCCAACCTTTACATTCTGCTCCAATCAGAGAAAGCAGCATCCTCAGGCTGGCCAAGAGATCCAAGAACTCTCTGAAATGGAGTGAGCAGAAGAAGAAACAGGAGTTAAAACAGGCAGAAGAACAAAGAGAGGGGAAAGGCCACAATTGGATTCTAAACCTTTTGTAAAAATCAAACAAATGCGTGGAGGTAGAACAGGCTCCCAACTATTATCTAATTATGTGACCCATGCAGTCTAGCTCCTTGCCTTTGGGAAGGGCTGAATCACAGCCTGTCTGTAGAATTATGAGGTCATCAAGCCTAAACATTTCATTTTACAGATTAAGAAACTGAGGCCCAGAGGGACACTTTGCATTCACATCATCTCAATTTCCCCCTCTATGCTTCCCCCTGCTCCCTCCCAGAGAACCATCCCTTATAATAAATAATTTTTTCTTTAGAATAAGAGAAAAACAATCAAAGAGACAATCAGTATATTGGAAAAACTTGACAATACATGCAATGTTCCACACCCATGGACCCTTCCACCTCTGTAGAAGGAGCAAAGGAAAGTGTGTCCTCAAATCTGACTCTCTGACTAATCATCTGATTGGGGAAAGGAAAAATACAAATGTCCTGGATTCCAGAAAAACTAATTCAGAAACCAGAAACACTGCTTTTGGATTGGACAGTTTTGCACACAAAAAGCTCAGCCCTATGGGTGTCTCTCTCCATCCTCCTCACTGTTTTAATTTTGGACCAACTACCCTTAAGGACCCATATTGTCTCTTCCCAACCATGGTGGAGGCTCTCAATGCCCTGCCCCTGCCGATTCTAGACCTGTGGTCAGATGATCCCTCAGTTTAAACCAGCAGGATGGTGACTATCCAGGCCTCCAGGATTGCTCTTAGCTGTTCTTGGCTAAATTACCGCTGTATTTCCACCTCAAGAACCTGAAAGAGCTAACCCTCTCTTTCCCAAATGTGTTGAAAAAAAGTTTTCTTTTGCCCTTTTGAGTAGATCTAGAATTGGATAAGTTCCAAAGAAATGAGAGTAGGAAATCTATAAATCACAAATCGTTTTCAGAAACTTGCTGGATTTACAAAGTGAGACCATGTTAATATGTTCAAGCAACAAGGATGGGAGTAGCAGAACAAAAAAATGATGCTTTTTCCCCATCTAATTTTCCTCTCCAGGTCAAAGTTTCTCCAATGACCTAATTTCTTTTCTATAATACTTGTACAGCATTCCCTTGAGATTCCATGAAATGTCTCTACCTGCTGCAGAATATTAAGAATCATTTTGATTATTATAAAAATGAAGGACATATGAAGGAAGATGCTATCTGTATCCAGAGAAAGAACATAGAATGGTTTTTTACACACACACACACACACACACACACACACATATCTGTGTTTAATGGTAGGCATCTTGAGGGTGAAGGGGAAGGAAAAAAAAGGAAAAAAGCTTCATGATACCTTTATTTTATATTTAAAAGGAACAGCATGTTGTACATAATAGATTTCAATTTCATGTACAATCCTCTTTTTTTCTATTCTACTATGTTATGGAAATGCTTGTTTTATCTCTTAAGTTCAGAATAAAATAAAAATGTTTTTTTAAAAGATCTAGTTGGTTAAGACACGTGGATTGAAGAAGTAGAAGATATGGATATGTTATATACATATGTGTATGTGTGTATATATACACATATACACACACACACACATATATATGTATGTATAGAAGATGTATGGGATATACAGCTTGAAGAAATTGTGTAATATGTTAGGGAATACCAAGGCAATACCAGAACACTGGACTCAATGTCCTAGTATAGGTTGGAGGGCTGAAGCACCGAGCTGCCTACCTACTAAGTCTTAGGCATTCACTCATTTCCAAATCAAAGTATTATAAGAGCCTTCTGCAATCCTTTTCTCCCTTGGGATTAGGGATAAGCATTACTACTAGCAAAACCCTTTAACATTTAAACTCCATTAGAGAGTGTCTTGTAATTAATGATCATGGAGAGACATAGGGATGTAAGTAGGATTTGGCATTTTCCAAGGATGACCTAGATAAAAGAACTGACATAAGAAAGGATATCATCAAGGAAATACAGGATCAAAAAAAGGAAGTGGGATGGTCACGGGACAAAAATCAAGAACGATCTGGCTGAAAGTATGAGTACTACTCTGCTACCCATGAGATGGGAAAAAAACCTAGGCTGGAGCAGGGTTCTCATATCATGGACCCCTTTGGCAATAGGTCTGGTGAAGCCTATGGGCCTCTTCTCAGAATAAGTTTTTAAATTTTAAAATTTTATTTTGCTAAATATTACCCAAATGCAAATAAAAAATAGCATTCACTTTTTAAAATTTTGAATTCTAAATTCTCTCCCTCTTGCCCCTCCCTTACCCCTTGAGAAAACAAGCAACATAGAATAAGGTTTTTACATGTATAAAATATATAGGATTACAAAGGAAGACAATTCTTTTCCCATGAATGTTCATAGACTCTCTGAAATCTAGCCATGAATCTCTTGAGGTCAACGAACCTAGGTTAATAATCTGTGACCCAGAGGAAAGTCTCTAGAGTATATTGGGTGGATCCTCTTGCAGAGGGTCTACAAGAATCCCCCCAAAAATATTTTTATTGGTCCTCTTTGAGAACAAAGGACTAACAGTGATGAGAGAATATGGATAAAAATTCCACAGGACGGGTTGGCTGTTGGTTGTTCTCCTTCCTTTTCAAAGAGGACCAAAATGACATCACTATGTTAGAGTCAGGTTAGGGTGTGTCTGATTGTGGGGCTGATTAGACAGATATAATAAGCCCAGAAAGCTCTACCACAGGTTGGGCACAAATAGTTTAGGTGAACATTTGGGGTGGATTCCTTAAATTTGTTCCTGTCACATTTCTTTTGAGCTACTGCAATTCTGCTTTGCTCATAGAGCACAGCTCTTTCTTTGATGAGTGTACACCATCATCTCCCACGTCACGCAATCAATTCCAAAGTTCTTCAGAGAGAGTGGATCATGTCTTTTGATTCCCTAATTTCCCAAAGGTCTGAGATCCCTCAGTTACCCTCAACCTGATTTAGCCCATCTGCCAGAGCAGTTTACTGGGGTGTGACCACTATGCATGCTACAGCATCTTGGAGCCGCAGGTGAGAGTTGGGTGGATCAGATAGACACAAAAGGTGGAAAGCAGCCGTTACACAAGAGGTACTAATCTTCCCTGAACACACCCTACACCCCATTTTACAGGATAAGGAGGCACAAGTGAGCTGCAATCTGACTGATGGAGGAAATGCCCACATTGATGAAATGACAGATGCACTGAAATATAAAGTAATGGTTTTTAACATGTTTGTAGCTGAGGTTCAAGGATAGCAATGGCACAAGTTCACAGAGTGCTAATTTCAGGGTTTTTATGTGCTTTCCTCTCAACAACCCTCTGAGGTGGGTAACAGGAATACCCATTTAACAGAAAACACCAAGATAGAAAGTGCAAGATCATTGGTAATTATCAGTCAGGACTTGAATCCAGGTCTTCTGACCCTTGAATCCAACGCTCTTTCCAATATGCTAAACTAATGGAAACACTACTCCTCCAACTTAAACCTGCCCATGTTATTTACCTCTGTCAACTCCATACAAACAGCATCTCCCTAGGCTTTAATAGCTAAGACTTTGAAACAATAGAGGCACAACAGGAGGAAAGAAAGAAAAAAAAATGAGAAAGCAGAATATCCACAAATAAATCTTTCCTCTCCTACTCCCACCAAAAGCAAGTTTCCTGGACCCCTAATAGACTGCAGTTATGTCAGGGTGCCGACTTGCAACCTGAAGCCCTGCTCCTTGCGAATACAGTGTCTTTCATTATGTTGGTGATGGCATCCACACAAAATTGGTCGACTCTGAGTGTTCAAGGTATCTCTTGAGAGTCATCTAGCACCCATCTTTTGGGGAATGGCTGAACAAAATGTGGTACATGAATGTGATGGAATAAGAAATGGCATATAATGAATACAGAGAAGTATGGAAAGACGTGAATGGATGCCAAGAATGCTTTACACACAAAAACCACAACAAAAATAGAAAGAACAACCACCATAAAATAATTGAAAATGAAGGATGCAAAATATGCATTGCAACAAAAACATTGCCAACATTGCAACAACAACAACAAAATGTTACAGACTTGGTCCCTAAGAAGAGATTTGAGAAAATACCTCCCTCTACTCCTTTGGCAGAGGTCGAAGGGTCCATGGGTGCGGAACATTGTACATATTGTCAAATTTTTCCAATGCACTGGGTATCTTTGTTGATTATGCCTCTCTTCCATTTCTTCTTAAGAAAAAAAAATTTGTTATAAAGGATAGTTCTTTGGAAGGGGGCAGGGGAAAATTGAGATGATGTGAAAGTAAAAGATATCAACAAAAATTAATTTTTTAAAAAAAGTGATCTAATAAAGCAGATACTTTAACCTATGATTTGTAATCATGGGGCAAGTTTGGTAGGATTTCCCAAGCTCTTCTGTCTTTCCCATTTAAGGCCATCATTTTTCAGACTACATATTTGTATCCTAACATTTCTCAAACTGTCTCCCGTAGAACCTTGGAATTCTGCATAATCTGAATAGGAATTCCATGAGAAATTTTCAGATAGCAAATTTTTTACTTCTAAAAATAATCAATATAAAATTATGCATCTATCCAAAAAATTTGCGTGGCAAATTTTTGATGATGAAAATGGTTTTAATAAGCTCTATTTCCCTCTAAAAACTTCCCTGACCTCTCTTAATATCTCAGGAACATTCCATACTCTCAAATTAACATTTATGGGTTCTGTTAACAGAGTTCTAGCCCATAAGGGTTCTTTGGCTAAATTAGTTTGGGAAGTAATGCTTTACCTCTCTCCCATGTCCAATCCCCACCTTCCTCCAGGCAAGAGCTAGAGAACGCAAAAATCTCCATATAGTGTAATGGGAATAATGATATCTGGACAAAGTACTTTAATGTTAGCAAAGCACTTTATAAATGTATTATCTCATTGGATCTTCACAATTCTATGACATAGGTATTATCATTGTTCTCATTTTGCAGAAGAAACTGAGGCCGAAAGGCTGTTATCTACCTAGGGTTACCCAGCAAGTGTCTGAGGCAGAATTAGAACTCAGATATCCCTTTGTTTTGTTTTGTTTTTTTTAATTTTATGTCTTTGATTTTTACATTGCCTAGACTTGCCATGTATCTCCTTCTCCCCTCTACTGGGGGAATCTTTCTTTATTAACAAAGAGCCCTTCTGGCTCAGAGGCCTGTTTCTCCTGATCACTACTTTATGTTGCCTCTTGTAAAAGAAGTGGTCGTTCTCTAGTCCTTTTCTCTTTTTTTAAGAAAAAAAAGTGAGGTACCAAAGATTATAACACTTTTAGAATTAGCATTTTGTATGTTCTCATTTGATCCTCACAAAAACCCTGATGCACTTATAATCATCCCCTTTCCCAATGAAGAGACAGAGGCTGAGAGTGGTTGAGTACTTTGCCCATAGTCAGAGAAGTGTGAGGCAGGATTTGATTAGCCCGGGAAAAACTTAGGGGGATTGTTATAATATTCAGAATTTTTAGAAACCCTAGCTGTTCCAATTTAAATACCAGGAATCCTACCCATAAAGTGTTACCATGTAGCATCACATCAGCTAATTTGCTTTTTTTTTTTTAATCAGACCTGGGATTTCTTTCATCAGTACAGGAAGATCCTGGTGAAGGATCTTCTCATCATGACTTTAGAATTGCCTGGAGGCCCAGTATGTGTTAGAAGTTGGACTTGAGCCCAAGTGTTTTTGGTTCTGAGACCAGCCCTGGCTGGGATTCCTACCGTGTTCTATTAATGTTGTATGGCTAAGTATGATTGAATTCAACCAACATTCATTAAGCAACTACTGTGTAGGAGCAAGGCACTGCCAACTGGCAGTGAGAGGGTGCAGAAATAAAAATGAAAGAGACCCTGCTCTCCACAAACTTATTCTAATGATGGAGGGAAAGGGGTGATAGTGTGGATGTCACCATTGTAGGACAAATGGAGACAGAGCCAAAACCTGGGGTGAGGGTGATCAAGAAAGCTTCCAGGTGGATCTGAGTTGAGCCTTGAAGACAAGATTTTTGAGAGAAAGTGAATGGGGATAGCTTGGACACATGTACAGAGCCAGAAAGATAGGCATTGCTAGTAGTTACTTGGCATGCTTGAAGGAAAATAGGAGTGGAAAGGTAAGGTGGCATCATACTGTGCAGGGTCTTAAATACACTTTGTCCTGGAGAGATTGGGAATTCATCATTTTTTCTTTTTAAAGTAGGGGAACTTAGGAAGATTCTGAAAGTTGGATGGAGATAAAGGGACTATTTGCAAACAGGAAGTCTAATTCCAATGTTCTTAAAATAGCTCATATAGATGATTCAGCCAGGGTCTTTTCCTGGAGGCATTGATGATTGTTAAATTTTTGTCAAAAAAATGACATACATTTTATAAAAGCCAGCATGTGAAGAAAATTTACAAGCAACTGGACGGCATATGTGTCAATTCATTTGGTTAGTTTTGCAGAACTTCTCCCCCTCTTCCCCCTTTTTTACTGTTAAAAGAGATGGTGGGGAAGGCTTATTTTGGGAAATGGAGGCATTAAAAATACCAATTTTTAAAGGGCAAGAATAAGTTTTAAATGAGTCAAGGTTATCAGCAATAAGAAAACACACAATAAGCACTTTATTAAAAATCTCATTTCATTAAATATTCTACTTTCAGTGCTCTGTCTCATGCATTTTTAACCATTAAGTAATATTGGAGTAATCTCTGTATGAAGTTCAGTACACCAGGAAGGGATCGGAACTGCACTTCTGACTTCATCACCTCTCAGTTCTACTTTCAAGTACCCACAGTGAATGGACAATCAAGGACAACCTAACCTGGCCAAACAGCCTCTACTTGGACTGACAGAAACAAGCCTGCTCCAGACACCCAAGTAGAACCTGGACACTTTGACTGTGGGCAAGTCACTTAATACCTATGCCAGCTTCCTTATCTATAAAAGGATTATTATATCTACAAGGTTATGTTAAAGGTTAAAGAAGGTAAATTTCTCAAAGGCAGCATGAATGTCAGCTATTTTTCACCTACTAGATACAAACATTTCCTTCTTTGCACCCCCAGCCTCATACACCTACAGGATCAAGGGATTTTGTTTTCGGATGGGACCTTACGGTGCCCATAAGCACTTCATGTTCTTTGTGTTAGACCTAGCTTGCTAGATTTTTCCTAGAGATAAAACGTTCTTGACATTCCAAGACTAACTTTAGTTATTACTGTACAATTGACAAAACTGAGGTACAGATTCAAGAAACTTGTCCAAAATCTGATGGATGAAAGCCTGGAACACAATGGCTCCCCGCCCAGGGTAGTGCTCTTTACAACCCACCCTGCTACTTCCACTTGTAAGACACAACATCCCTTTTACCTGGAAAATCCTCATGTTTAAGGTGATTTTATATGCTGATATTTTGCTAGAATATTCACAAAATTGTCCATTAATGGCACTTATGTCACACACCTGGCCAATACCTCTTTGCACTCTGTGGTTCTTACTCAACCCTCCCAAGTAACAGTCAAGACAGATGACTGCTGGTAACTATTTTTCCCTTATTCTTTTGTCCTTCCTTGTACACCCTCCAGAGACTGGCTACAACTGATAGAAGCTGGCAGGACTGGCACAATGCAGCTTTAAGAACTTGTGTAAATAATGGGAAAACTTTGACTATAATATATATATATACATAAATCAAGATGCCATCACAGCTTAGTTTCTCCCCCAAACAAGATACCAAGTAACATATTAAGGAATAAAGACAGACCATAATTGTCAAGACATAAAACTTGGCTTTATTTATAGGATTCGACACGAGCTTTTTTTTAAAAAGTCTGGGACTTTCAGGTCCCATTTCTCTCTATATTAGTTAGGAGACTTGTAACTGCAAGCTAACAGTTCTGGCCTTTGAAATCAATTTAGACTTCAGTCATATCTCGGCCCCTAATCTTCATCAAAATGGTCACACTGTGCAACAATTCCGATTTCAGCATCTGACCTACGTATTAAGTTCTAAATTATCTACCCCAAACTAAATTTATGGAACTTGCCCAAAAGGTCCAGCAAATTGGCAGAACTGGGATATACTTTTGTCATATTTCCACTCCAAAATGCCTACCAAAAATAAAAATTACAAAAGGACTCCAAAATACTCACGTAAAAATGAGGCAATGGCTTGTTCAGTTGCCTCTTGTATTCCCCTATTCAATCTAGACTGCCACAATCAGGCAGAGAGAAAGCGCAAGGAAGATT